>NC_056750.1:682301906-682464406 GCF_019279795.1 Protopterus annectens
GACAAACCTTACTGACTGTTAAAACCAGAGAATGATCATATCTTATTCTACTTATGTTGTTTCCTTATTGTAAACAATGACATAGTTGATTTTTCTGGATGTATGAAAAAGGTTTTTGAAAGAAGGGGAGATGTATACTCGTGTGAACTATCATGTCATTAGAAGAGAAGATGCTGTATTTAAGTAGAATGGATATGGATGTCAACAAGTATGAAACATACGAGTTACACTGTGTTGAAATTTCTTACCAACAATATCATGTTTCTACATGAATTGCTTATATTCATGTTTTTTCTTTTCATTTCAGGGAGAATATGGCTTACCTGGCCCTCCAGGACCACCAGGGATTTTGGTAAGTACATCTTTATTCATTTGTTTCCTTTATTGATTATAGCATTTTGTGTGTGGGGACATCACAATCTTCCTGTATACATTACTGTATATTTTTATTACATTCCTGGCATTTGCTGGTAAATATGGATTATAATGAAATGGACAGTAGAATTCTGAATATACACTCCTTCTGCTTCATATCTGATCAGTTCTAGTATATTAATATGTTGCCCTTAATTATAGATGTAGCTTGGAACTCCACATCATAATTTGTAAAGTCACAACACCCTGATAATTTTTATTTTCCTTTTATTACATTCTACACTAATTTTTTGTGTAACATTAAAAAATTACTATAATCCCTTATAGTAACATCATTTCTGAATTAAATGACATTATCAATTATAGCAAATGGAGAATATTTACTTCTGATTTTTAATTTTAATATCCCCTTCCCAAAAATGTTTTTTTCTAGTCCCTTCTTGTCTTCATTTCATTTTCATACATCAACTAAAGTGGTAAGCGATAGCCTTCGTGGTCATGGATCATTGGATATTATAGTTCTCATTGTCTGAAAGTGTAGTACAGAAGCTTAATGCTATGAATTTCTAAAGAGCTTCATTCTGTCATCCTCAAAGTCTTTCTGTTAATCTGCCCTTTTCATAGCATGGGGACTCTGAAGAAGAGGTCACCTAACTAGATATCTGTTCATGCACCACATCTCAAAAGTGCGCTTTGCTAATGGGTTTTACAGAATCAGTATTTCTCTCTGCCATTCATTTAATTTATGTTTCTCACATCACCCTTTGACATGTAAAGTAACCTTGCAAGTATTTCACTCCCCCTTACTTGTTGGCCTTTAAGACATCCAAATTGTTTTCAGATTCTGATTGGTGGTAACTGAAAGCAGGCACCCAAACAGCCAGTTAACAGAATATGTGTATAAGAATGTTGTTCCTTTTGGCTTTAAATTATGTCTTCATGAATTTTCATTTTTGCATTCAGCATATTTTTATCTTGTTACTGGAACAATAATCCCATTCTGTTTAATTCACATGTGTAACATTTAAATATTAAAAACTGAAAAGAATTCAGTTTAGTATTTGCATATTATATAATTATGTCAACACTAGAATGTTTAGTTTGCCATGTATTTTGCTGACACATTTTTAATTACTAGTTTTTTAGACATTTATTTTTTATTTAATTATTATTTAGTTTTTGTTTGTTTTATTTAATGAATCAATTTGTATTAGTCATCCATCTGTTGGAATCCTGAAGCATACTTCTATGAGCCCTCCTATCTACAACAGTGCAGAACAACATACTTCTCAAACATTGAATCCATAGAGCACTTTAAGCATTTTTCAGCGCAGAAACAACAAATCTTCATTTAGGTGGAGAGCATTCCTCCATCCTCCCAGTAAGAGGAGGTACCCCAGCTCTTAAACTGAAATATCTGTATAAAGCTTAAACTGTAGCAGTCCTTATTTCAGGAATAGCAGATACCAGGCAAGACTAGACATGCCACATATACCTTATAACCAGAAACATTTTGGAATTATCTCCTGCAGGAAAGCATCATTAACTTAATGCCATTCCCGCCAAAAATTACAGGTATATTGTTTCAAAAGAATTCAACAGCTTCCTGTAATTGCCAAACACACCTAATACACTACTTTAAGGGGTTGGGAGGGTGGCCTAATGATTAAGGTGTTTGTCTTACAAACACAAGGTGCAGGGTTTGAGTCTCACAAGGGATAATTGGCTAGGCTTAAAATGGCTCGCAAGGACAGTTAGCTTAGTACTAATCTATGAACCTATGAACCTATTAACCATTGCAAACGGCACCTCACAATACTTAAATACACTATCACACACTATACTTATTGTGCTCTTAGCCAGCTCTAACAACTCTGTGCACATCTACCATTCTCTGAGTCGTTTCCCTTTCATAAGGTTGATGTCTTGAGCTTCAGTCTCTTCTGTGTAACATGCTGTTAATTGCTAACAGAAAAAGTCACAAAGCAAATATATCATCCCACTTGTCTTTCTGTCCTCTTTATCTGCTTATATGCTACTGTACCATAGCATCAGTGATGACTGTCCAAACACCTTTCTACATTTTTATACTGCAAAGTTTAAGCCATCTCCTTCACTCATTTTGTTGTACACAGTATCATAGAAATGCATTAATAACCCACCCCTTAACTATCCAAGCATATCCCCTATGCCAGTGGCAACTCCCTGACTAACAACTTACTACATCTCCAAAAATAAATGGTTTCCAAAAATCCTCAGTTAATGAAGTCCTGGAAAGCTGCCCTAGAGCTCAGGACGCACTTCCCACCTTAAATAAAAGCTGCCAGATGATGGTAACTACAACCTTCTTAGAAGCTTCCATTCTCCCCTGAAATAAAATTAGGAAAAATTCTGGAGTTTGTTTAACAAGATACCAGGACATGGGTCAGCTAATAACATTTCACTTAATGGTATAATTTTCACTGCCTGTGGATCACTGTGTCCCCAAAAATGTCTAGAAGAATTCTCACTGCGCCCCACTATCTCAGCCCTCAGTACATAATAAAACATGCCCCTTCCCAGACCCACTGACCTTGCCATTTTTACTTCAAAAGAATCTGGCACAAAAATATTGGCAGCCTGCTGAAGAAGATCCCATCTGATGCCCCAAAAAGAGCTTACCCATATGTTTAACATCTGCAAATAACTGTATCATATCACACCAGTGGAAAACAGTCACTGTCCAGCCCATTGCAAAATCATCTAAACCATCTCAGTTAAAAGAATTTTGCTGGATCTCGAGCCTCTCTACTCTTGGCAAAATATGTGAAAAACTGATCTATATCCAGTTCAATATTTGTCAGTAAACTTCCCACAGGGTTTTTTGTACAGATCTACTCCCTCTCATCCTGTAATCAAAATCGGCTGAAGACAGCTCTACAATATACATCTGGTTGGCTACATCCCCACAGACTAATTTGAAATATAAAGAAAACACAAACCATGCCCATTGGAATCAAACAAAGGCAGGTCAACATACATGGAAACTGGGCCACTTTCCACTCCAGTCTGATGGCAATAGAAATTGTTAAAACAATGTGTATGCCTCAGTGTGTGACTAGACCCCTGTCTCAACTTATAAAAGCATGTGTAAAACACTAAGACCAAAGTAAACACTATGCACTTCAGCACCAATAAAATATCTCACTTGTCTTCTCTGAAGGAAGAGCTACCATTAGTAAACGTGTCGTCCTACATATGAAATATGGGCTTCTCCTATATATGGAATATGGGCTTCACATTGTTGTCATTGCATCAAAAAAGAATCTCAGAAAAAAATTTCAAAGCACTGCAAACACCTATAATAATAAAATCTGCACATTTATTTCTATAACCCCAATGGAGACTACCACTGCTTCATCCTTGATGAAGTCAAATGGTTACTTTAGGAGTTCAGAACCACACTACTGATTGAATACCTAGCCTTTAGACTCTCCGACCTTAACTCATTCCTCTTCCTGGCAAACAGACTACATGACAGAACTACCCACTACAACGTTGGTTTCCTCTCAGCACATACCAGCCCCCTTCAGGCCCTCATTTAGATCTACACTTTACTGAATACATATTCTCCATTCTTCTACATGAAATCTGGACTTCCATCCCACCACATATATAATCTGTTACACCCTTTCATAGATTTCACTCAGAATTACAGTACTTCATATTTAACCAAACAAAAGTGCTTCCTTAACAGTGGAGTCACATGCATATACCCAAAAATCACACCTTCTCAAAGTAAGGTCTATGTGCATTATACATTAATTGTAACCATTTAATAAGTGTATATTCTGTCTTGCAATGTTGCAATGTACTGGGACTATTGTGTGTAATTGTCTTTTGTCATCATCATCAATCCATTTTCCCATCTTGACATTGGGTCAGGATATCACATCGGCATTAGTCAACATGACCAAATCACCTAGAGCCAATGTGTACACCACTGATTTGTTAATTTAATTATATTTGTTTAAAATGTATGTTTTAATAAAGACAGCATTGTACTGTGACTGCCGTGTGTTATTTTTGATCAGAGTGGAAATTTCTTTTAGGAACAGTGTTCTTCCACGATCAACAAATACAAATCAAAAAATAAGCAACAGTAGTTATCCAGTTTGTCACTGGTTTAATTTAATGGATTTAGGCACCTAGGCAGTAAGACATTTCCCTGTGGTACATTTGGTATGGGGACACATGGCTAAAGTGACATTCATCTGAACAGAAATATAGCTGTTGTGACTTCCCTGTGGGTAAAGAGAAGAATGCGGTGCCATGCCAACATCTTCAATAACCAAATGCACAGGGGAAAAATAATGTTCATGGCCCTCAAGGCAACATGAAACAGCAGTCATTATGGCAGACATTACCAGCAGGCTGGCCAATGAGCATGTCAATGGCTATAAAAATGCAGTGCACAATGTGCAATGCCTGTATAATCAGTGGTGATGTGTAGACCACTACCCCCTTCACAGTGTCTAAGGAATATTACCTAAAATGCATACTGGAGCATAAATGTGACTAGTGTAGGATGCAGAATTTCCTCCATGTAGCACACTTCTACATGTTGTAGTTGCATAAGCATGTACTGTACATTGAGCACAACACACAATCTGATGTTGTCAGTCTTCATTTATTCCTTGACCTGTGGGTTCGGTTCCGAAATCAGAATTGACTCGACCATACTACAGCCCACAAGGACCAAAAACTTTTAGTTGTTTCTTCATTTGTAGCCTTTCTATTACCTAATTAGTCTCCCTTTATTAGTTTAGAATCTCCTAATTATACTCATTTCTCAATTAAGCTCCTTTTTTCACTTCAGTGTATTCTTTACTTCCATAGATGGTAGACTTTTTCAACTTTCCTTTCTACCGCTGCAAAAAAAAAATTAAAAAAAAGTTTTTTTGTTTTTTCATTCCATTGGTACTTCTCTACTACCATTGCTGGTAGCAACGCTCTTTCTCTGTACTGTAGCTCTGTGTTGTCTACTTTCTCCTACATACCCTTGGGTATTCTATGGCTACCATTGCTGGTAGCACTGTACTGTAATTTCTTTCCTTATTTCTAGTTTCCAGTTTCAGCTCTGTACACTAGATATGACTGACAAAGGAAAAGGGCACCTCTGGCTTTAAAAAAATGTCAGAAGTGCAGTAGGAAGATGCCTAATTCGGATTGTCATTTGTTATGTGCATATTGTTTAGGCTCCTTAAATCTTAAAAAAGACTGCTCAATATATGATGGATTTAGCCACTAAGCATTAGTCAAATGAAAAAAATATGTTGATGTTAAAAGGCATGCTAAAATCATCTTTTGAGCAGGCCTTATCTGGCTCTAAATCTAAGATGGACCATTCTTCTTCTACCTCTTCCAAAATTGAGAAGCACAGGAGGAAAATTCATTTGGTGCGTACCTCACCCCTCAGTACCGGTGACTAAGAAAGCTAAACTAGAGGGGCCACAAATAAGAATGAAACCAAAAGCCTCTGCTTTGAGACCTCTGGTATCTACAGCACCAGAGCAGACATTTGAAAAATAAGATAGTATCGGAACCTACAACCTCGGTTCCATCTACTGTACTGGCACTGACACCAATGGTTCTGACAGTAATTCTAGATGAACCAGAGTGCATTATTCTGAGAACCTTACTCTTTCAACAAGAAGCTTTTGCCTCTACCATTAGGATTCAACCTATGGCCATTTCAGATTTCCACAATGGATTACAGGATGCCTCATTAATGTCTCATAAACTTTCTAAGGCTTTTTTGAAACAACATTGTTGTTGCAGCCTCCACATAAAGTCCCATATGTTCCGTGGGATTTCAGTTGAGTTCTCCATACTTTCATATATTCCTCCTTTGAGCCTGCAGCCACTTATGAATTGAAGTACTTCTCTTGGAAAACATCTTTATTAATAGCTATTACCTCTGCTAGATGAATTTCAGAGATTCAGGTATTATCTTGTAAATCACTGTATTTTATTTTCCACCCAGATCGGGTCTCGTTAAGGACCAATCCTTCTTTCCTTCCAAAGGTTGTTTTGGAGTCCTATATTAATCAGAATATAAATTCCAAAATTTTCAAACAAAGGTGAATACTGTCTGCATTTTTTGGACGTCCACAGGCAGTTACATTTCTACCTTCATAGAACAAAGCCTATCAGAAAGTCTGACCTACTATTTATTGCCTTTTCTAGTGCTAGACAGGGTAGGCTGGTATCTAAAGTATCCTTTTGTAGATGGTCGAAAGACTGCATATCCTTCATATATGCTAAAAAGAATGTTAAATTACTTGGACCGCTTATGGCACACTCTACCAAAGCTGTAGCTGCATCAACAGTTTTTCACTCCAGAGCTTTCTTGGATCATATTTGCTCATCAGCAACTTGGGCTACCCCACATACCCTTATTATTCATTATAAAGTGGATATGGCCTCTAGGAGAAGAGCGTCATTTGGCTCTCTGGTGCTTAGGAATATTTTTCCATGAGTCCGCCCAAGGTAAAAAGTAGCTGGGGACTCTGTCCCACAGGTCAAGGAATAAATGAAGATTGACAACATCAGATAAAGAAGTTATGTACTCACCATAACGTTTCATCTGTGTTATCGATATTCATTTATTCTTGACAGCCCTCCCTTCAACCCCTTTCCTTTGATATCTCTTGGTGAAACAAGCTGTGTCCTTGTTTACTATTTTTGTAGTGTTCCTATACCAGATATGGTCTCCACAAACATATTCTGGGGATACATACATTTTTCTATCAGCAAACTTGATCTGAGGTAATTGGGCAAGGAACATTACGAGTAAGGAGAAAAGCTCAAGAGATTTTGGTCCTTGCGGGCTATGGTACAGCTGAGTCAGTTCCAAATTCAGAACTGAACCCACAGGTCAAGGATAAATGAAGATCAAAAACACAGATGGAATGTTATGGCACATAACTTCTTTTTACTTCTTTTGTCCCCAAGCTCTTGGTTATTATAGCTGTGGGCATGCCAATATGAGCTTTCTGTCCACAGGAAATTCACAACAGCGATATTTCTCTGCAGCTAACTGGTACTTCAACCATGTGTCCTCAACCAAATGCACCCCAGGGAAATGTCTCTCTGCTTAGGTGCCTGAACCCATTAGAAGACATTGGCTTCACTGTAATTTGCTCTTAGTTTTTAGGGCAAGGAACATTACGGGTAGGGAAAAAATCTCAAGAGCTTTTGGTCCTTGCAGGCTGTAGTACATCCAAGTCAGTTCCAAATTCAGAACCAAAGTTTCTGTTTGCTTGAGAGTTACTATTAAAAATAGACCTGACTAATACTGTACCCTATACTGTTTGTTTGGTTTGACTTGTTCTTAGGTTGGGGAGAGAGGGGATTTATTCCTAAAATGTAAGGTATGTTTCTGTCGGGGGGTGGGGGGGGGGTTAAACAAAGTGCAGCACATGAAGATTGTACTGTATTTCTTCGTTTTTTTTTTTCTGGTTGCATGAGTTCTGGTTAACTGAGAGTTTACTGCATGATGAAATTACAGAACCAGCTGATATTGCCAACATCCTGGCAGATAGGTTCAGTGCTAATTTTACACCCCTCTCACCCCCTAAAGGGCCCATATCTATACAGGAAGAATGCAGAGTCCCTGTAATCACAACTAAGCAGATAAAAACTGCACTCTCTAAAGCCAAAAACACAGCATCCATGGGACCGGACAACATCCCAGGCTGCGTTTTACATGAACTTCAGAACGAACTGGCTCCCCACCTAAGCACCATGTTCAAGCATAGTCTCACATCAGGCTTTGTTCCCAATGAATGGCGCACCGCAACAGTTATCCCACTGCACAAGGGGGGTGTCACCACTAATCCCGGGAACTATCACCCTATTAGCCTGACGAGCCTGGTCTGTAAGGCCATGGAACATATCATGGAACTCGTAAACAAAGACATTGATAACCTCCAAACTCGGGACCCCAACCAGTTTGGGTTTGAGAAAGGCAGATCATGCCTCCTGAACCTGATCGATTTCTTTGAGGCAGTCCAAAAGCCATAGATGACGGTAAGGTGATTCACACAGCCTATCTTGACCTCGCCAAGGCTTTCAACACCATCCCCCATTCTGGAATTATAGCTAAACTCACTAAACTAGGTATAAATCCCTACTTCACAAGATGGGTTGCCAACTGGCTCACTGACAGAACCCACATTGTAAAAGTTGCAGACTCCAAATATTACTTCAAACCAGTGACAAGTGGAGTACCACAAGGTTCAGTCCTGGGACTTCTCCTGTTTGGTATCTATTTCTCTGAAGTACAGGCTAACACAGAAGGCCTTTGGCTAATGAAGTTCACAGATGACTGCAAATTAGGAGCCATGGTTGAGTCCCCAAATGATGTCGACATCCTACAGAAGGGCCTCACTGAGACAGATGCCTGGTGTCAGATCCATGGCCTCAAGCTCAATGCCAAAAAGTGCATTGTCATGCCCTTTGGTAAAACCTCTGTACCCATGTACATAGGCAGCAGTCTGCTTAACGCCAAATGTGTGATAAGAGACCTTGGGACCCAGTTGGACAGTAGTCTCTCCTTTGATAATCACATTGCCACAGTAGTCAGTAAATCCTTCTACGTGCACACCTCATCACAAAAGGTTCTCATCCAGGAAAAAAGAGGTCATTGTTCCCCTCTACTTGACACTAGACCCATTATAGAGTACAATGCCCCTTTTGGAATGTACCTCATAAGACATCTGCAGCAGCTGAAAAGGCCACAGAAGTACCTCACAAAGAGGATTACTGGCCTCAAACAGATGCCATACACTGACCATCTCAAAAAACTCCAGCTTTACTCCGTAGCATATCGTCTACTCCGAGGTGATCTCTGCCTAACATATAAAGCTATGTCAAACCCAGAGCTGTTGGACATGCTACACCTAAAAAAATTCCAATCCCTCCAAGCTACATGCTCTAGGGACCTAAGCCTTGTCATCACAATAAGCAGGGCATGCTGGAGAGATAGATTCCTGTCCCAGAGACGTCCCATAATCTGGAACAAGCTACCCATCCTATGTCAAGCAAAGTTCCTCATTAGCACTCATCCAGAAAAAATCTTGATGAGTGGATGGGAAATAGGAAATACACCTCAGGGATCACTTCTGTGGCTCTGCTCAACAAGGGCACAGGAAAATAATTTTCTTAGGTGGCGTAAGCTAGGGAACCTTGTTGGCTAGGCTTACTTTGGCCCTTGGGCCGATAGCCTAGTACCCAACTATGAACCTATAATTTAACTTTTTCTTCCAATGATGGCTTAAAATCATGACTAAGGAAAGAAATTCAGCCTTATTCTTTATTTTTTCTGTTTTTCTGCATCCTTTCAACACTTCCAGACCAAGACTGCACCATAATAGTTGGTCACTACTACATCTGTCAAAATCTACATGTGCTGTCTAGGGTATGGGTGCTTCAAGGCCATGAGAAACTCTGAGAGTCTGAACATTCCAGGATGCATTTTATGCCTTATTTCCGAAAGATGACTTAACTTTTTTTTTCTTCTGCCCAGAAGAGCTATGCTTTTGTGCCAGGCAATATTTTCAGTGATTTACACACAGTGACACTGACCCAAACAAGCCAGGTCTGTCACAAGATGGGCACACACACACACACGCGCACACACACACACACACACACACACACACACACACACACACACACACACACACAACATGCTTACCTACACATAAATTGGAGGAATGCCAATTCATGTATGGCATGTCATTTGGGTGTTGGGGGAAAAGAGAGCAAATGAATAAAACCACACATGCAGACTCCACACAGAAGAGGCTGCAGTCAAGCAGTGCAAAATACTGTGAATTACAATGATATTCACAGTGCCACTGTGTGGTTACTTTCACACCTCACATGCAATGCTGATGTTTGTGTCAGAAAGTGGGAAAATGTCAACCTGTTACTGTCAAACACATGCAACCCCCCCCCCCCCCCCACACACACACACACACATAAGCAAAAGCCATAGCAATACTAGGCTACTACAAAGGTAGTTAAATTTTGAGTTTTAGATATTTATGTTGTAAAAATGATACCCATTCCATTCCCAATTATTGGTGAATGACTGCAAATCTAAAAACAGAATTTAACTACCCCATGGTCATAGTTCATAAATTCAGACAGGATATACCGTTATAAAATAGCACCATAAACGTGGCCCACACACATTTGAGGTGATTCTTTCTTGCTTTGCCCAGGAAGACAATGAACATAGTAAAACAGACCCATAGAAGCAGGCCAGACAGAGAAAGAGTTGTACAGATGGTCTTCAGCAGAGATGAATAGGCTCTGCAGACACCTTGATTAATTCTTCCTCTTAGACAAGGAAGGGGCAAATAAGAAAGCAACAAAATCCCCATACAGTCTTTAGACTGAATAATTTTGTTTATTATGTTAATAGTTTGCTTTTTCTTGATTTTTGTAACTGTTTATTTTAATTTCCAGTAATCAAAACAATGAGTGAGAAGTTCACTGAAAAAACATTCAGTAAAAACAAAATGAAAACTCCAGCAAAGCTAGAACTTCCACTGAGTGACCTCCCAAACCTCTTGTATGAGAGGCACATGGGATATATGCAAATGATCCTTATGAACATCAGGTGTTTCGGCTCATTGGGGATTCTGAATGCCCATGACTTGTTTTGTCATTTTACTGCACAATTTCAGGCCAATAAAGCCAAATCCCACTCGTCGTGGATATGCATGTTTCACCCTTGTTATGACCTCATCAACAGAGCATAAGCAGAGTGTTTGACTAAGCATTAGAAAGACAGGGCTGTTATACCCAGCTGACGTCCATTATCATTAGGATCACTGCAAAAATATCCCAAACAACAAACTAAAGCAATGAGTGAGAAGGTCACTGAAAAACCAATCAGTAAAAACAAAATGAAAACTCCAGCAAAGCTAGAACTTCCACTGAGTGACCTCCCAAACCTGTTGTATCAGAGGCACATGGGATATATGGAAATGATCCTTATGGACATCAGGTGTTTCAGCTCATAGGCAATGTCACTCAGTGGAAGTTCTAGCTTTGCTGGAGTTTTCATTTTGTTTTTACTAATTTCCAGTAATCAGAAAAAGCTTCCCTCTTGAAAGCAAAAGCATGTCTAGAACTTCCAAACAACATTTATTTCTTCTGTGGATCATATCCGATCTCTGGATAGTAGAGTTGCAACAAATATGGACATTTTCTTCCTCAACTTCCTTGGCAACAATAGCAAGAACAGTTGACCAGAAATAAAATAAAAAAAAAAGTATTTTTTTGCCTAACAAATAAGCAAGTACAGTTAAGGACAACATTTTTAACTGTGGTATCTGCACATATTTTTAAGTTTTTATTCAAAGTGTTTTTTTTTTTTTGCTTTTAAATGCTTCCTGAAAAGGGAATCACAGGAGTATGGCAACCAGGGTGTTTCTCCTCCTCCAATATGAAGCACGTTTTCCTAACCAGATTTCCCATCCCATCAACCAGTCATGGTGGGTAGCCTGTTCCACTTACAACTCAGACTTTTATTATCTGATGAAGTCAATTTATGGTGAAAGTGTGCATAAAGAAACAAACCAGATGATTTAAACCTACAGAAGGGTGTCTCTATGTTTTTTTTTTTTTTTTGTTAGTTTTTCACTTCACTTACAGTGGTCAGCAGTACCTTAGAATTTAAGTTAAATCTAGAAGTATAGCTTACGGGTCAGGTTGATTACAGTCATGTACCACTGTTGGTACCAACAAGGACCAGAGAACCTTAAAGGCTCACCTTTCTCTGCATTTTTGCTGGAGCCAACAAGGACAAGATCCTTGTACAGGTTTGAAGAGTCTAACAAGATCACCACTCCACTACAGGTTATTCTATATCTCAATGTAGTTCTTTAATTTTGATAACTTGAGTTTCATACTTCTTAAACAGCTTGTTTCAACTAGAAATTCCATGGCACCAAGCTGTATGTCTCCAGCACTTGTAGCACTTCTACAAGAATACCATACTTAGATGTTCTTCGTCTTCCCTTGCTGCAGTCCTGACAATTGGGTCGTCCCGCCCGAAGTAATGAGTATAAGGCTGGCTGGCGTCGGTCATGGCGTGGCGTCCTGGCGTCTAATGCAATCAGGGTACTCTGACGCGCGTTCCGTCGTTTTTTTCTTTGTTGCCGCATGGACAATTTTTCGATTTGTGAGGGATGATTGGCGTTTTGAGATTTTGAGAATCGTTTTCAGACCAGAGTTGGTTAAGTACAAGTTTGCTACAATATTTGGTTTTTTTTTTTTTCTTGCCTCAGTATGTATATTATGAAAAAGTGAATAATAACTGTATTGTGGGAAGCAGATACCGCGATAGGATTATCATACATTGTGTATACCTTGTTTAGGGCCTGAGCCACGGCGTTGTTGGTTAGATTTACTATTAAGAGGAGGCTTGATTGTGCTAGGTTGAGTGTTTGGAAGCTGTTGTTGCAATTAATGCCGCCGGGATGCTCCGACGCCTGCTTTCATCTAAGAAGCGCAAGGACAAAGGTTCTATGCCCCACCTGAGTTTTTGCCTAGGTGAACACATTCACAGGTGTACAGTGGAAGAGTGGGGCTGAGCCAAGAGTTTCCCTGAGACTTGCTGTTCTTGATTCTTCTGTGATTATTCTTTTCTTTTTCCTCACTCACCTTTTTTTTTTTCTCTTCAGGATCTTTCTTTTCAGAGGCACTTTCACTGGGAAGGCCAAGACTACTCTGGGGAAAAGAAAGGCTTAGGGAATTCTTGTTTTTGCCTCAGCAAGGCCCTTAGCTATTTTCCTCCTGTGTTGAATAGTGTGGAGGATGTTTTGCAGAGCTTGTCTGAACCCTTCTGATTGCCTTGCCTCCCTGTTAAGTAAGATAGGTATTATAGGATAGGGTGCAAGAGCTCAAAAGTTTTGTTTAGAGAGTCAGGGGCCCACCCAGAACTGTTTCTCAGGGGCCTAAAGGTGTTAAAGCTTCTGTTGTTAAAAAAATCTGTCCCTGTCCCTCTGAGGCTAGGGGGCTTGGATAGGTGGGTAAGAAAGTATATACTTCTTTCACTCTAGCCATGAGGGAGTTTGAATTGTCAATTTCATATGCTGAAATATCAGAATTATCTCTCTGATGTGTTGTTTGGTTTTAACCAAAATAAGGGAGGAGGACAAAGCTAAGTCTATGCAGAGTAGATTTTTTTTTTTGTGCAACCTCCCTCTCGCAAGTGCAAAAGAAATTGGCCTAAGGGGTGGACATATCTCCTGGTTCCCAGTCTAGGGGTAGATCTATCTAGCGTGGGTAGGGCAGGGGGCAGGTAGTTTAGGCCTATCAGAGACAGTTCACCTGCTCAGACTTCTGGTGAGGGCAGGGGTCAGGTCAGGGCGTAAGCAGACCCAATGACCTGCCTTTTCAGCTGCCAGTGGACTGTGGTGGCTCTGGCAGCTCTCCTTTGGGAGAAGATTGTCTTTTTTCAAAAAATTGGGATTTAATCACTCAAGACAGATGGGTGCTGGATATCATTCATCCCATTTCCACACCCTTTCAAAGGCATGCCAGATGTTCCTCCTCATGTTCTCCCGAAGAAAAAAAAAGGCTCTCAAGCAAGTTTCTCAGTTATAGGGGCTATCAGCCAGTCCCTGTATCATCAGGGGCTGGGATTTTATTATTCTCGCTTCTGTTCCTTGAACCAAAAGAGGGGGAACACGTGGAGAGATTTTTTTTATTTATCTATCAACACTTATCTGGACATTCCCAAGTTCAAGATGTGTATTGCGATTACAGCAACTACCTCTGCTGGGCAAGGAGGATCACTGGATGGTAACTGGGAAGGAAAGGAAGCCTTTCCTTGTTGCCCATAAGGCTAAGTTGCAGACAGTATCTGCGGTTTCGAGTTCTCTTTTGCCTGCATTGCCCTTTGGCTTTATTCACATTCAGCAGTGCTCAGTGATAGCTCACTTCAGGCTTCAAGGCATTCAAATTTATCTTTACTGGGCGACTGCCTGATTCTGATTCATTCAGCTTCTACAGCATCTACAGCATGGAATATGTCTTAGCAGCTAAGAAGATGCCTAGTATTCTGTGTGAGCGAAATAAAAACAGATCTGTGACCGCCAGAGGCGCAGTCAGATTTTTTTTAGACAGATGCCTCGACCACTGCTGGGGAGCTCATCTAAATGGAAGGATCCACTTTTAGGTAGGGCTACACACGCAACAGCAACAGCAAGGAGCGGGGGGTATATTCTGGGGAGCAGCTACTTGGAGTTCAGTGCATACTTTCTCTCTAGCATTATCACCTGCCTATATACTCTAAAGACTAGAGCTGGTTTGCTCCCCAGCCCTCTGCTTTTCTATTTGGCCCAATTCCTGCAGGTGGGACAGGACTGCAGCAAGGCAACATGTACCAAACAGGTACAGGCCAATAATGTAGTTTGTACGGATTCTTTCTTCACACCTCTTCCTCCCCCCTTCTTCTCTCCTTCCCTCTGTTGGGTTGTGGTTCAGTGAGTTATTTTTTTTTATGTATGTATGTATATATGTGTATATATTTTACATTTTTTTGGTTGTGGTTTTTTTGGGACTTGTCTTTTTGGGTCTTCTGACATCTAGGGCAAGAAAAAGGCTGAGAGAAATAGTCATGCGCGCCTTGCGTAGTACCCGGTACGTACTGGCGATCAAGACCGACGCGACGTCAACCGATCAACTCTCTGATGTGCCGACTGGACGGACTATACCCAATTGTCAGGACTGCAGCAAGGGAATCCTCGAACATCTACATTTATGGTAGGTACAAAACTGTACTTTTGCTAACATGTTGCACAGAATATCACTTGAGGAAGAAAATGGCATGAAAGACACTTCCCAGATTGAAGTATACTCACAGGTAAACAAGAAGCCAAAATACTTTGCAATAAAGATACATTTTATTATATAGGCAAAACTTAAATTTAACAATCGGAATGTTTGAGTATAGCTATGCCATCAAACAAGAGCTGTGTTAATGTATTGTACAGGCATAGCACTGTGTGTAGTAATTTTAAGGTATTTATTTTTTATGTGCAAGATCATGTTGCAGAGGATGAAAAGTGTGACGACACAAAAGGAGTGTTAGAATACAGAAAGTATAAATGGCAGGTGATTTTCAATGCATATAAGTTCCCAGGTCTTAACAGAGGTGAGAATTGTAAGAGCTGTTTAAAGAAAAGCCAGTTAAAATATGGCGACTTTTTTAGGGCGACTGTCCCTTTGAACAACTTTTGGTTTTAGAATATGGTCATCTGATTCTTAAATATTATATAATGTGGAGTCCACATGCTTGTAAATCAATACTGATGAATTACTAATTTATTGAAATTTAGGAGTATTTTCAATCATCTTGGATCCTTATTTTCTTCCACTTTCTTGGAAGTAATTGTTTCTTGTTTTAGAACAAAACATTTTTTCATTCTTGTCACTAATGGCATAACTGAGTTTGTAAATTTATTTTTCTATAAGCAACACTTTGGCCTTCCCACATAGAAGGCTTCACTGCTTACAGAGACAGAATAAACTCCACATTTCACAGTTGACATAACCAGCTGTGTACCAGAACACAGTATGGAGACCAGTTGGCATAATGGTTAAGGTCTTTGCCTCCCATGCACAAGGTACAAGATTTGATCCTGACCTCTGTCGAATGCCTGTTTGGAGTTTGCATGTTCTCCCTATGTCTTTCTGGGGTTCCTCCCACCTCCAAAAAGCATGGTGAGCATTCCCATCTCAAACTCAGCAATGAATGAAGCTGTAGGCAGCACAGACTATACATGGTGCACTACAGGGCTTTGGAGATCTACTGTGGTAAGCAGTATCCTCAAGATAGAATACTGATCACAGACTACACGCTGTGGCAGGGCTAGCCATTCAGTGTAAAATACGGCTGTAGGTCATGTTGACTAATGTCACCAAATGGGCATGGGTATTTGTCGATGGGTGTGTGCCTGCCATAAAGCCATCAGCCCTAGGTCAATAAGCTACTGGCATGCTGGTGTCTAGTTGCTTAGCCTGGGATACCTGGGATAGCCTTAAGCAAAAGCTGGACATAAAATCAATCAACCTGCCAAACATGGACCAATAATTGCTATATTCATTGTAGGTACACTGACAGGATGAGGCTTGGAAGTGGATGACATGATGGTGAGGAGGAGGCTGGACATTCTATATCCAGGAGACAAGATGGAAGGGCATTGCAGCAAAGCCACTTGGCTTGGGATCCAGAGTGTACTAATCAGGAGGAAGACAGGCTAGAAATGTGGTGAGGGACAGGCTTCAGAAGAAAGTGAGGGATGTCACCAGGAAAAGAATGCATTCATACAGCAGTTGAAGGACCTACTAGATAAAGCAATATAACTTGAATTGGTGTTAATAAAGGGGGACTTGCATGCACATATAAGGACAGACAGAACAGGAAAAGAGGATTGCCTGGGACCACATTTGATTGTTCTAAAGGAATAAGGAGAGAGAGGCCACTCCAGATTTGTGTCTGTCAAATGGCTTGATAGTAGCTAACACACGGTTCAGAAAGAGACAGTCGAAAGATCACAAACGAGTGGCCAACATGCAACTCAAGTAGACTTCCTCCTAGTAAGGAAAGGACACATAAATCACTGGATGCCACAGTCAGCTGGAAGCAGTGGTTAGAGAAAGCTCTAAGGTCAACATAGACCAAGCTAAAGATTTGAAAGTTGACTAGAGAGGAAGCACAACAGTTCAAGGTATTACTCAGGGCTCCAGCACCCCAAGAAGAGGAGGAAATAGGTGGAGTTGAAGAAGAATGGCAGTGTCTCAAATCAGCAAGTGTGAGGACTACAAACAGGTATGTGGCAGTACCAGGTATGGAAATAGTACCTAAGGAAAGCTGGTGGTGGAATGCGGACGTCCAGGAAATCATCAACAGAAAAGGAGTGTAGGAAAAAGTGGGAGATAGAAAAGATGGGCCAGGCTAGGAAGGAATACTGTTTGGCTAACAAAGAACCTAAGGAGTTGCAATAGCAAAGAACAGGGCATTCAATGCAGTCATCCAACTTCTGGAAAGTGACTCAGTAGGTAGCACAAAAACTGTATCGGCTTGCAAGGCAAAGTAAGAAAGATAAAAAAGATAGTCAGACACCCTTCATAAGGTATGCCAGCAACAACTTGTTCACCAGTCCAGCCATCAAAGGTAGATGGAAGGAAGATAAACCCGCAGAAGCTGTAATGTCCTAGACACAGCTTAAGATGAGAGAAGAGGACGAGCCCACCCTAGAAGAAGTAAGAACAGTACTAAAGAAAATGAAGTCAGGGAAAAGGGAAAGCAGCAGGCTCAGATGAAGTCACAGCAGATATGAGAAAGATGCTGGGTGAGATAGGGGGGAAATGGCTCCTAAAGTACTCATAGCAGTGTGGAGAGAAAGATGTATCCCAGATGACTAGTGAATAAGCATACTCATGCCAGTGTATAAAGACAGAGGGGGACATCCACAACTGTGTCCAGTACAGATGTATCAAACTCCTATCACATTGCATGAAAGTGGTAATAGCAGCAAATTAAGGAAATCAGAAAAAGCTGATAATTGAGATAGTAGGGAAGATAATAGAACAGATTAATAGCTTCAAGTATCTGGGAGGGATAGTTGAGGAGAAGGGAAATCTGAACGAGGAGGTCAAAGCTAGAAGCAGAGGGGCTGCAGCCTTCTGGCACAGTGCCTCAGGTATAGTGAATGAAGAAAAATGCCAAAGAAGCTGAAAATTAAGGTGTAGAAGACAGTTGTGTGATCAGTGCTACTGTATGGTACAGAAACTTGGGCAGTAAAGGCAGAACAAATGTGGAAGCTAGAGGTGATGAAAATGAAGTGCCAGAGAAGGACATACTGTAGGACAGATGAAGAAATATGAACAAAATAGCAGAAGCCAGAGTAGCTCCAGTTGCAGAAAAGATAAAAGATAACAGATTATGGTAGTTCAGATGCATGCAGAAGACAGTCTGGTGAAGATGATTTGGGACAGACAGGAAGAAGGATGTCCAGCAAAGAGGTAGATGGATTATGTGAGAAAAGATCTACAATTGTCAGGCATGAGTGTCAAAGAAGGCAGGAGTGTGGCATTGAATTGAAAGAGATGGCATTATTTAACATGATACCCCAACTACATGTAGAAAGTGGGATAAATAGGGATGATGATACCAAAAGACACACACACACACACACAAACACACACACGAGTATTAACAAAGAATCTGCATTATATTTACATATTACATAAAATGATTCCCTGACGGTGTTACCATTGACATTAGTATTCTTCTTTGGACACTTGAGAATCGTTGATATTAATAGTTTGGAAATAATGGCATCAGAAACTGACAGCTAGGGTTATATCTGCATGGCTGTGACATCTGCTTGGGTTATCTGAACAGCTAAAATGTAAGTTGGCCAGATGTGGTTTGATCTGAAAAAACACATTATGTAGCTATGTAAAGAGGGTACTTGCTGTATACAGTGCTCACAAATCCACAAGGTTCCTGTAATATGAAGAGCAGATTTTTTTTCTGTTTTCATTCTCATGTTTGGGATCCCCTTTATCACATTTGCCATTTTATGCATATAGCCATCTTTTTTGGTTATGTTTTTGCAGGTATGTCCTTTCCCATTCAGCCCTGTTTTAAGTATATTCACCTCTTGTATACCCACACAGAAGTATAAATGTAGCAATGACAGGCTGTAGTTCATTGCCTCATTACTTACTGCCACTACCCTATTCCTTACCAAGATAAAGCAGTGTCAATGGTGCAACAGGTAGCACACTTGCCTTTGGTGCAGAAGGCTGTTGGTTTGATTCTTATACCAGGTAGATCAATTGCTGACATTACAGTGCAGCATAAGAGGGTGGTGCACTCTCCGTGTATGCCTTCCTTCGGATGAGATATAAAACTGAGGCCCCATCTGCTTGAACTGGTCATAGCTCAGTTGGATGTAAAAGATGTCACAGCATCTATCAAAAAGAGTAGGGGTCCTTTGTTTATATACATGAAAATTCTTATTTACAATGTATTTACAAATATTTACATATGTACAAATATATAAATATATTTACACATTCATAATTTCCTTTACAATCATATTAAATTTTCATCCCTCTTAGACCCCTACTTCTTTATCCATAGCCACCATCTGATGTTACTTATTATTGTTGCTAAAATCCATTTATCATTAAACAAAATTTCATTTATTCTGTCATTCCATATAACATAAAATAACCTTTTATATATTCTTTTAATATATATTCTTTACTACTTTTCTTATATCATCCACGTTTAATCATATCCATGCTTATTTTATCCATGTCTTTTGTATCTTCAAAAAATCTTCTTTACATAGTTTCCCCATATTTTTTTTTACTCTCTAACATTTCAGAAACACAGGTTCCATAGTTTTCTTCTTGACAATGTGAACATATTCTATACATTTTCTTTGTATATGGCATATTTCCTTTTAGTGGCAACTTTATTACCACTCTCCACAAAAAAATTGCCATTCTACTTTCTGATTACATAATTTGCTGATTATTTTTTTAGCTTTAATTTTTTTATCTCTTAGATTTTCCAGTGGTTTTATATAGTGATGGTTTATCATTACATTCTTGTACTTTTCTTTTTCTATATTGTCTATTTTTATTTTCCGTAAAACCTATTTTCTATTGGTAACATTTTATTTCTTCATGTATATACTCTTTTTCTCTATTACATTTTTTACCATACCCCAAAACTTATCATACTTATTTATATCATTTTACTACTAATCTCTCATCTTTTTCATTTATCCACTCTAACGCCTTGTACAAATTTATTGAAACAGGATATACTACTGTGTTAATTAATCCTAAACATCTTTCCCCTTTATTTACATCCAGAACTCCTCTTTTTGCTGAGTTTTTTATAAATAAAAACATATATGCAATAATTCATTTTCAAATACTCTTGGTAAGATAAATACACTTGCTAAGTATGCTATATTTCCCATCAGTACTGAAATTATCAAATGAGCCTTTTTTTCTAAATGATAATTTATAGGTTCTCCAGAAAAGGCATTTCTTTTATATCTTATATTGCTTTTTCCCATTGAATTCTAATTATATCTTTATTCACAAATTTTATACCAAACACACAAATTTCATTCATTGTAAAATACAGGGGCGGCTCCTGCTATAGGACTAAAGAATAAAAATTAAAAAGAGTAGAAAGAAAACAGAAGAAAAAAAATCACAAGTCCTGGAACTCCACAAATGCATGCTTGGAGTTCCTGGTACTTAGGCAGTCCGGATAGGGAAGACAGGGATCTCCACCCTGCCAGCCCAGAAGTCTGTGCACTGATGACCGTTAAGAAGTTGAGAGGTATGGTGAAAACTGAATTCACTGAATATGTTTGGGGGCTATAGTTCCCCATTATTGGTTTTGTTCAGGTGTTTTGTGCTAAGAGATTGACAGCAATGGTGAGAACTGAATTCACTAAATGGTAGTCATTTAAGTTTCAGCCTTCCTCTCTTTTACAAAACAGCTGATTTGGCATAGCGGTATGTTGCTCTGACTGTTTTGCACAGGGTTCCCCTGGGTTCAAGACTTGGCAGTAAAATGTATGGTAGTAACACCACATTTTATTTTAGCAACTTTCCAACATTATAAAAGCAATGTTTAAAATGGGTCCCTGGTTTTTGGACTTTTGCCCCCCCTCCCCAATACATTTTGGCTTTTTCCAGATTTCTTGTGTTGCAAAGTTCAGAGATACAGCAGAGTGTTGAGTAGATTTTACAAGAAGCTGAGAGCTGCAGGGGAACAAAAGTTTAGTACTGCTTATGGTCAGTCTACTTGCATTGTTAATAGTACAACAGGTAGTGTACTTGCTTTTGATGCAGAAGGCTGTGGGTTCTACTCCCACAGTAGGTAGATGCATTGCTTATACAGTACTGTGTTATAAATGGAGTGGAAGCTGCCGTCCTTTTTGGTGAAGCTACCTAGTAACTATGAACTTGTTATCAGTTTGCCATCCATTCCCTACTGCGATATTACTAGCTTATCATTTTTTTAATGCAACATGGGCAATTTATTCCTCAAGGGCAACAACCACTTTATTTGTAGATGAAACAATGACATATAAAGTTTGTTTGCTAGCAGCAACCTCTTCATTAGTTACATATTTCTTTAATGTGGAATTTAGATGACTTTTACTTCGTCAGAGATTGTGCATATTTACTGATACTGATGGACTGTAGAAGTTTGAGTAGACTTTTATGACGGAAATGTAAGTCTGAGTAGACTTTTATGATGGAAATGTTCTGAATTGGGCAGTTTTGTCATTATTGGTGCATGCATTTTGTTTCATTGTTTACTGGAAAAATGTTCAAAACAATACATTTAAAATGCCCTCTAACAAATATACTGTATTGTACAAGGAATATAATTTAATACAACCAGGAAGGTGTATCAAAGAGTATGTGTATGTTTCGTGTTCAAGGGGCCTATGATTTGAAAACAGCCCAGAGTTAATCTTTATCTGCCACTGGCAAAATCTATTCTCTTTGAATGTGGGTTTCAATGCTGTTTCAATGAATGTGAGTTTCAAGGGCAGATAAGTTTTAATGCTAAGTCTATTTTCTTTGTGAGACTGCATTGCTTTGTTTAGCAGATATCTATTAGGGTCTGTGCTGCAAAATGCAAAATAAAACTTTCAGATGAAATCCAAATCATTGCAGAAGTAAAGCAGTATGCGCATTACAGTGTTTATGGTAAATGGGGTGAAATAACCAAGGAATGGGACATTGGAATGGCTACAGGGGGGAGGCTCCATTCGACCATGATTTTGTGAGGGGGGAAGGGCAGTAAATTCAGACAGCCCCGGCTGAAGTATACCTCTCAACTGTCCATATTTTTGCAGAATGAATAGATTTTTGCTTCTTATTTTTGGTTTGTTCCTCTTAAAATGTGTGGTTTTCTGGCAAATCATTTAGGAATGAAGTCACTAAACAATGACAGACGTT
Source organism: Protopterus annectens (assembly GCF_019279795.1). Lineage (NCBI taxonomy): Eukaryota > Metazoa > Chordata > Ceratodontiformes > Protopteridae > Protopterus > Protopterus annectens. Next base: position 682,324,374 of record NC_056750.1, read on the forward strand.
GAGTTTCAGATGTTATAACCTTCTGAAAAATGCATGCTAAAGCAAGACCTGTTATTCTATCAACCGTCTTAAGTTTATACAAGAGCAATTTTTAGTACTGTTTGTATGTTCCCCCAATATATTTATTTGTCCTTGTCCAGATTTCCTGCATTAAGAGGTGAGAGGTACGTGCAAATAAATCGTTTTATAGAATTAGGAATACCCAAACCTCTCAACTGTCCCCAATTTTGGCTCAAAATGTTTCTCTCTTCCTAATAACCCCACCGCAAAATATCACTTTTGGAAGAAAGTGTGGAGGGTTTACAATTATAAATAACTGTAATGATCAGAGTTATAGATTACTTTTATTTCAGAAATGCATGTAGATACTCTTATTTTGTCAGCTGCTCAAGTTAACAGTACTAATATTAAAAATGTATCCCTTCTTTGACAGGTTCCCAGCTGTATTGAGTGGCAATTTTATATTTTTGCATCACATTTTTGGTCAGTTTTTCATAAAATTGTGGTTTTCTGCCAAATTAGTGGCAAATAATTAAAGATTGAAGTTAAAAAATAATGGCAGACATTTGAGTTTCAGATTTCATACCCTTCAGAAATTTCACACTAATGCAAGACCTACTACTATTCTATTATCTTTCTAAGTTTATAAGAGCAATATTTAAAATTTGTCCTTATTTTTGGGCCTGTGTCCCACTTTTATGTATGGCTTTGTCCAGATTTCTTGCTCTGAGGTTGAAAGGTATAAGTGTCAGAGCCATCACCATCAGCCAGAGACATTTCAAATTGTGACATACTAGTTGCACCCCACTTCCTCATGCAGTGACTCTGGATGTGTCCAAGCAAGGCAAGGAGCAGTTATGCAGTGTAAGTGTGCAGAGTATTCCCCCATCCAAGGTAGACAGAAGTACGACAGTGGCTTTTCATCTGTCCTTGATTTTGCAGAATGTTCTGGTTTTCTGTCATATTTTTATACTGTTGACTTATGCTACTTCTTATTCTGACAATGTATGCTGTCGCAGTGCCCTTTTGCTTTGTGTTTAAATAGCAATGCTTTAATGACCATTGGGTAAGCTTGTCTGAGATTGTAAGATGCATGTAACCTTTAATAAGCATACTGTTAAATAATTACCAACACTGAAAGCCTTTTTGTTGTTGCCATGCAGAAAATATTTACATAACTAGATAATGTACAAGCCTTAAGTATTGAAATGCATATGACAGTATTTGTAATAAAGGACAGGGTTAAAGTATTTTCAGAAGCTCATTACATTTGCTGGAGATTTACAGTCAACTTTGCAGGCTTTACCCGTAAACTAAACAAAATGCCAATCTATCATGTGTGGTCCATAACCTGTTCAATAATCTTTAAGCAATTTATCTTGAGCTTGTTTCTTGTTTGCTGTTCATCTTTTACTTTGATCATGTTTTCCCCATGAAACAAGTAGATAGTTGTCAGTCAGCAGGTCTTTTTTGAATAAGAAACATTTTTACAAGTGGGGGTATCACAGAGATTTCTATGTTCAGCATGTTAATTGGTACTTTTATAAAGCTGAATATAAGTTATAATTAGAACTGCAGTGCAAGGAGAAGCTTGTTTTTTTATACCTGATTTTGACTAGTATTTCAGTAATGTATTTAAAAAGTAATTTATTTTTTCATGCCTCAAAACCTTTTTGTTTTCATCTAGATATTAAGTAAGCTGTCATGTAGCCAATGCACTGAAATATTTGTTTCTTCTACACTTCATTTTGTCTTGATTGGACTCTCGTAATGACGGTTTGGCACACAGGGCAGCGTATTTAACTAAAGTTCCAGTTGTGCTTTTGAGCATAGCCCCACCCCTTTCTAGTTGGCCATGCCTCTTCCCATTGGCCCCACCCATTCAGCTGTTTCCTGCAGACCCCTTTAATTTGAAGTCACCAGCCACCACTGGTAAAATATATACCCAACATTTCCTAAATCTTCTCTTTTTATTTAAAGCCATCCCTATCACCTCTAGACACTCATTTGCGCAAGTTACTACTAATTCTATCCAAATTGTGTTTTTTTGCAGTTATTATAATGTTCATAGGTAGGTACTAAGCTATTGGCCCAAGGGCCTACGTAAGCCTAGCCAACAAGGTTCCCTGGCTTACGCTACCCAAGAAAGTTATTTTCCTGTGCCACTGTCGAGCAGAGACACAGACATGATCCCCAGGGTGTATTTCCTATTTCCCATCCACTCATCAAGATTTTTCTTGAAGAATGCTAATGATGAACTTTGCTTGAAATAGATGGGTAGCCTGTTTCAGAGTATGGGAAGTCTCTGGGACAGGAATCTATCCCTCCAGCATGTCCTGTTTATTGTGGTGACAAGGTTTAGGTCCTTAGAGAGTGTAGCTCAGGGGGGATTGGGATTTCTTTAGGTGTAGTATGTCCAACAGCTCTGGATTTGACATAGCTTTGCATGTTAGGCAGAGATCAACTCGGAGTAGGCGATATGCTATGGAGTAAAGCTGGAGGTTTTTGAGATGGTCAGTGTAGGGCATTTGTTTGAGACCAGTAATCCTCTTTGTGAGGTACTTCTGTGGCCTTTCCAGCTGCTGCAGATGTCTTGTGAGGTACATTCCAAAAGGGACATTGTACTCTATAATGGGTCTAATGAGTGTCAAGTAAAGGGGAACAATGACCTCTTTTTTCCTGGATGAGAATCCTTTTATGATGACGTGTGCCACTTAGAAGGACTTTCTGACTACTGTGGCGATGTGACTATCAAAGGAGAGACTACTGTCCACCTGGGTTCCAAGGTCTCTTATCACACATTCGGTGTTAACTAGATTGCTGCCTATGTGGTAGTTCATGGGTACAGAGTTTTGCCAAAGGGGATGACACTGCACTTTTTGGCATTGAGCTTGAGGCCATGGATCTGACACCATGCATGCGTCTCAGCGAGGCCCTTCTGTAGGATTTCCACATCATTTGGGGACTTGACTATGGCTCCTAGTTTGCAGTCATCTGTGAACTTCATTAGCCAGAGGCCTTCTGTGTTAGCCTGTACTTCAGAGAAGTAGATACCAAACAGGAGAGATCCCAGGAATGAACCCTGTGGTACTCCACTTGTCACTGGTTGGAGGTCAGATTTGGAGTCTGCAACTTTTACAGTGTGGGTTCTGTCAGTGAGCCAGTTGGCAACCCATCTTGTGACGTAGGGATTTATACCTAGTTTATTTATAATTCCAGAATGGGGTATGGTGTTGAAAGCCTTGGCAAGGTCAAGATAGGCTGAGTGAACCACCTTACCTTCATCTACGGCTTTGGTGACTGCCTCAAGGAAGTCGATAAGATTCAGGAGGCATAATCTGCCTTTCACAAACCCGAACTGGGTGGGATCCAGAGTTTGGAGGTTACCAATGTCTTTTTATTTATGAGTTCCATGATGATACGTTCCATGGCCTTGCAGAACAGGCTCATCAGACTAATAGGGAGATAGTTCCTGGGATCAGTGGTGGCTCCCTCTTTGTGGAGTGGGATAACTGTTGCTGTGCGCCATTCAGTGGGCACAAAGCCTGATGCGAGGCTATTATTGAACTCGGTGCTTAGGTGGGGAGCCAGTTCATTCTGAAGTTTGAGTAAAACGCAGCCTGGGATGTTGTCCTGTCCCTTGGATGCTGTGTTTTTGGATTTAGAGAGCACAGTTTTTACCTGTATAATTGTGATTACAGGGACCCTGCATTCTTCCTGTATATATATGGGCCCTTTAGGGGGTGGGGGGGGTAAAGTTTGCCCTGAACCTATCTGCTAGGATGTTGGCAATATCAGTTGGTTCAGTAATTTTCATGCCGTTGTGCTGTAACTCAGAACAGATTTTGGTGTTGCCATCGAGATTATTGACATAGCTATAGAATGCTTTGTGGTTGTTCTTAGAATTAGTGGCGATTTTGTTTTCGTGGCTAGCTTTGGACGATCTTATAAGGGATCTCAGTTTCTTACTGAGGCTGACCAGGGAGCTTCTCCACTCATGGGATTTTACTCTCTTTTGCAATAGTTTCTTCCTTCTGTTGTACAGTTTGTTTATGGCAGGGGACCACCAGATTGGCTTCCTTTTTTTGGAGGGTAGTGTCTTGGTTCTGTTTGGGATAGCACAATCCATGCACTTGTGGAAGTGTTTATAGAGTGCAGTTGTGTAGGATTCAGCAGTTGTATCTGTATTGTCCATCTGCATGGGTGTCATGAAGTTCACCACTTCTGTCTTATGAAGCATGAAGTTGTCTTTGGAAAATTTTTTTACCATAATTTCCTTAATGGGGGGAGGGGTAGCGGCAGGATGTGGACATCAAGGGTGATTAGCTTATGGTCAGATCAGACCAACGAAGAGTTGACTTCAGGTGTGGAGCACCGGTCACTCATGTTGGTAATGACTAGGTCTAAGATATTGTTGACCCTGGTGGGGGTGTGGATAAGTTGAATCCAGGGCATTGGAGTTTATGAATTTCAGAAAGCATTGAGCTAAGGAGTTGGAACACGAGTAGTTTTCCCAGTTAATCGTGGGGTATTTGAAGTCACCCATTATTAGGGTATTTGGTTGAACCCTAATATTTTCCAGTACATCAAAAAAAGAGGAGTGGGAATCCTGGGGCATGGTAGGGGATCTGTAGCAAGCTACAATTTTTCATCTGGAATTCTTAACCCTTGAGGTGTTACATACCTCACCTCCTTCATTTTGCAATTTATTTAATATACTATCGCATTTCATAGGTAATGCAGAGAGTATACAACTCATTGGGCATCCCTGTCTAACAACACTCTTCATATACACCTCTTGGCTGAAACGCCATTTACAGGTATTTTTACTCTATATATGTCAGAGTATAATAATAATTTCCTAACTTTCTCATTTATATAATAATCTTTCATTATTCTGCATAAGATTTAGTTTCAAATTATATTGAATGCCTTTATTAAGGTCTCCTGTCTTGATTTTAACCAAACTTCAGGAGTGTGTAAAAGAAAGAATAAGGTGAAATACAACAATTTAGCTTTTCTGATTTAGTTATGTGAATAAACTTGAGAACAAAAGCTCTAAATTGTTGTATTTCAGTATATTCTTTTCCACATTTGTGAAGTTTGGTTTTATTTATTTGTTTTTATTGTATTTTTTTATTTTTTGTCTTCTGGAGTGGTGGCTGTGTTTCCTATAATGATTTTCACTTTTCTAGTCATAATATCCATAATTTCTCCATTAATAATAATTCTTGACAGCCCTTCATCGTTATACTATATATATATATATATATATATATATATATATGTATATATTCCATTTTAGTTTCAAATCTTTTGCATTATTTTCATAAAGATCTTATTATTCAGTGTTATCATTCTCCCATTTTTAATTGTCTATCTTCTTTCTTCCATATGAATTTAATTATTCTACTACATACTTCTTTACACACAAAACCTTTATTTAACCGTTCATTCAAAATCTTTAAAAAAATGTTTTGTTTTTTGACAAACCCTTAAATATTTATAAATTGCCTAACCTGTTCCATCCAGTCCTGCAGCCAAATATATATTCACTTGTCCTAATACTTTATCTAGCTCATTTAAATAAATCTTCTTTACCAACTCTTTATTCTCTTTTTTTTATGTTAACCTTTTTACTTTCCATATTTTTTCACTACTTTTTTTCTTTCTTAAAACATTTCTTCTACATATTGTACACTAATCATAACTTTTCCTGAGTTTGTTCTTCTCCTATTACGTGTTTTATTTCTCTCATTGCACTACTATCTTCCTTTACTAATCTGCTTAAATAACTTGATACTGTTTCTTTTTATCTTGTAAATATATTACCTTATATAACAATTCTTATACTTATTCTTGATTTCTTTCATATAATTTTTTGTCAAAGTACTTTCTATCGTGTTCTTAATCTTCCAATGCATTGTTTTATGATTTTTTATTTTCATTCTCTGCTTTTCTCACATCATATTGTCACTTTAAAAACATTTTTATATTCTTCCTTAAATATCATCCACCATTCAGAACAATATTTGTAAAATGTTCTCATAGTAATATGATCTTTCTATAACCGTATTACTATTTTTTCCTTCATTCCATGTTTTCTCATTTATCCGTTTTATTCTTTTGCCTATTTTTTTTTATAAACTCCTTGTTGTCCTTAATCTCTAGCCATGTTACAAGATGGTTAGAAAATCCTGTTTCAATTACTTCCCTGTCTCTTATAACTAAACCTTCTCGTACTATCAAATCTATTTCTATCCTGTACTTACCCCTTTTGTAAGTCCACACATTTTTGTCCCCAAGTCTTAACATACCACATCTTATAACTTCAAACATTTTTCTTGTATCATTTCCTTTCTTTTCATGCTTGGCTGTTAAATTGCAATTAGTCTCCTGTAATAATACTCATTTATCAGTACATAGTCTAAAGTCTGATGAAATAAGCTTTCTTTTTCTTTACAATTAGTATAAGCATATGTTATAATTCTGTAAATTTGTTACTTCCATTTAAATGTACAACGGTTAGTCTTCCCATTTTTGCTAAAGTTGAATCTCTAATAGCTTTACTGTATTTCTTTAGAATACAACTATTCCGAAGCACCTCTTAGTTCACATATTCCAGATTATCTTTACTCTCCATAGTTTCTCCATGTGTAATCTTTTGTCATTTGTTAAAAATCTTGTATTCTAATATACTTACATCTACAGCACGTGTTACACCACTCCAACATCCCTATTTTTCTTAGCATACTCTTAATACTATTCATATTTACAGAAAGCTCTCTAAAATTGTCATTTTCTCTTTTCCTTAGATTCATGGTTTCATAACTAGACTAGCTTTCTTAATAGGCTATTCCAAGCCTAGCCATCTTCTACCCCCCCAAAGGTGAGAATCAAACACTTTTGCTTCTGTTTGTGAATCAAACACTTTAACCATTTTACCAGCTACCAGTCATTAGCAGCTTATATTTTTCATCCAGTTCCTTTCCTTTTTTATTTTGTACTTATCCCTTTAAATTTTATTTTTATGTCTTTTACCCTTTGCCAAAATAATTCTTTTTTTTCTTTACTACCTCCCAATATGTCTTCTTCATCCCTTATTTCAGAACCTTGTTCTCTGTCCTCTCTGTTATATTTTCATCTAAAATTTCTTGTGTTTAATACTTATAAAAGTTCTTCTCTTTGCTCATTTTCTTCTTTTTTTTTCATTTTCCTTACTCTTATTTTGATTTTTGCAGTCCATCCATAAATGTCCAATTTTCTTACATTTCTAACATTTCAGTTCACATTCTTTGGCTTCATGTCCCATTTCCCCACAAATATAACATTTTCTTTTACCATGATTACTTATCAAATGTCCTTTTCCACACAAAAAAAAGTTTTGGTTTGTCCCCAGTATTTTTCAACACTCCTATACCCTCCACATTTATCACATTTGGTATATGTATAATTTTTTCCCTTTCTATTTTAACACAATATTGCAGTCCTGTCCACCAGTCCATAACCCCCTTTTGTCATAAACATTTGCAATGTCTAATACTTCTTCACATAAAGTTTTCAAGTGTCCTTTCAAAGTCTTTCTACCATTGCTCGAAATTGTACATGAATCTGCTTTTTGTTTTCCTGTTAAATGCTTTTATCACATAGTTTCCATGGATTCTAGTCTTTGTTTTTTTCATGTTTTCCAAGAAAAAGTCTAAAATATAATGTCACAGAATGTCTCTTTGTTAATAAGAATATATGCTCTTACCTTGTGTGCTTTTACACCCAAAGGAGCTATTAAATTATCTGACACTTCATTGTCCATTTCGTTGTCTTCTTTACTTTGAATCCTTACCTTATACTTCTGTGTTTCATTTTCTTCTGCCTTCTTTTCTGCTACTACTCTTTTGCCTTCTTTTACTTTCTCTGCATATGTTTTATTTTCCATCTCACCACTATTCAGGATTGTCTCTGCATTTTCCTTTTGTATTTTCTCCATCATGGTCCCCCAAGAAACCTCTCCAACATTTTCTGGCTCACTGTGAATCACCATTTCTTTAAGTAAACATCCCGCAACACTCCCAGCTGGAGGGCATAGGTCTCAACCTCTTAAAAGGCCAATGTGGAACACAGACCTTAACAATGTGTGACAAATGGTCAAAATGTGGAACACCCTATTTTCGCACAGCGTGAAACATGCCATTGCCATGGATCATGGTAGATACTTGCATTTCACATTCACAACTTTAGATGTATTCTACTCCTGTCCTATTGCCAGGTCTGGGCCTGGCACAGGTGCCTAAAAAGGTACTTAAAACCAGGGCCCTCTACTTTGACAAGAATGTGCCATTTAAGACATCATGTCAAGGAACAGTTAAGACCAAAAAAACGCAAGAGCTCACATCTTTAACCATGAAAAATAAAAACACACATCTGTAAACCCTCACATTCATGCCAGTATCACTACAAAGTTGTGTACTTTGGAATAGATTTTTTTGCCATTACTGTGCTATTTTGATTTTAAGGTAGGGTCCCTACCTTAAAATCCAAATAGCACACTAATGGCAAAATCCAAATAGCACACTAATGGCAAAATCCAAATAGCACACTAGTGGCAAAAAAATCTGATCTAAAGTACACAAAGGCTGTAGTGATACTGGCATAAATGTGCTTAGTTCCCAGTTGTGGAAACACTACTGGAAAAATGCCACTGAGTAAAGAAAGCAGAGCAGAGTGAAGGAGAAAACCAGACTTGACAAAAATACTGCTATAAACCTGAGGCATTGACAAGAGAATTCAAAATAAAAAGATTTCTGAATTAGAAGTTAGAATAAAAAAAAATTACAACTTAATTAGAAAAAATGTCCATTTTCTAACATGTCAACCAGCAGCGCAGTACAGTCACTTCAGTATTTTCCTTGAGCAGGTCAGCATCTTGCCATTATGAAAAGACACTAAAGTTGCACTCTAAAGTTCTACTAGAAAACATAACTGGATACTTTAAAGCATCCCATTACTATAAAGGTACTCACTTTTGACATCCATCCACATACCTCTCAACCTTTTAGTGCAAGAAATCTGGACAAAGCCCAACATAATGTAAGTAGCACAACAAAAAGACACTAAATATTTTTCTTATAAACTTAGAAAGTTGCTAGAACATGATCTGTGTTGGCAATTACTGTCAGAGACATACTAGGGACAAACAACACAAAAATACAGATGCTTTAAATATTGCTTTTATAAACTTAGAAATATTCCTAGAATAGGATCTGTCTTGGCAATTAGTTTCAGAGACATACTAGGGGGACAAACAGCACAAAAACAGAGACACTAAATATTGGTCTTACAATATTTAGCCTATGCCTTCAAAAAAATAAAGTTGTAATCTCAGTTCAAACAAATGTTCATCTCTAGAACTATACATGTTACTTGAAAACTGTAAATGGAAAACTATTCAATACAAAATAATCTTTGCAAAGGTTGCATTCATTTTATTCGTGGTCTTAAACTAGATTTTATAAGTCAAAATAAACACAGGTTATGATCTCAGTAACCATTCAAGCAACACATACTGCCAGCAGCATTTTCTTCATACACCTGTGAGCTTTCATATGAGGGTAAGTAGTTATATCAACGTCATTTGATTTTAGAGATATTTACAGAAATATGACCAGTATTAGAATACATATAAATAGTACACAAATAATATTAAATATTTTTAGCACCACTAAATAGAGGTCAAATATCACATCAGCTTCAAAACAAAATCTCTGAATACCCTGTATTCAGCATGGTTTTGAAATTCTTAAAACAAATATGACCAAGCAATATTTGATGTCCAGTGGCATCAGTAAGCTTTAACTAAAGATATACCTAGGCTGTAATGATTATATACATAACACAATCAGTTAATATTTCAATATATTCACTTTTCTTTTTGCTTACTGTTGCTCTGGACCCTTAGTAGAAACAGTGACAAAAAACTTTTAGTTTAACCCATCAAATTATATAATGCATGTTGTATGCAGGCAATCTTCCTTAAAAAAACAATTAATTGAAATATCTGAAAAACAATGCTGCTCAAAGGAAAGAGCTGTGATTGAATCCTTTCTGAATGCCATGGCCGCAGCTACATTTATAAAAAACACTTACCTCTATCAACTTGTCCCCAGCAGCTGGATACAATCCACAGACTCCATATGGTACACGAAAATCAGCCCCAGTTGTCCAGCAGGCAGGCAGCAAAACAAAACATCCTCCTGGAACCACCAAAGTAATGGTCATGTTCCTGAAGTCCCTTCAGCTGCTGATTCTTCTGACTCTCAAGTCCTGACTCCTGATGTCTTCAATTCCCAGCCACACTTCTTCCTTATTCCCAGTCTTTCGCCATTGTTGTTGGAAGATCACTGCTTCCTGGTAGCCTTTTTCAAGCCATTAATTTGATGCAAAAAGGCTTCCCAGAATATGATTGGCCTGCATTGGGGAGCTCTCATTGGCTCCCATCCTCCCGTGAAGCATTATTTGATTGGCTCATATACCGCATTCGCAATTGGCTGTAAATGCAGTGTATGAGCCAATCAAAAAGTATGAAGCATAGCCAATGCTGTGTAATGTGGAAGGGCAGCAGAGCTATGCATTGGTTTGTGTACCGTGATACCAATTGGCAGTAATCGTGGTACACAAACCAGTCAGAATGCGTGTGGTGGAGCCGCTGCTGTTCAGTGCAGAACAACGAAACAGTGGCTTCACTCGTTAATTGCAAAGCATTCCACATAATCTGGAGCACTTGGATGCTCAGCTGGAGAGTTGTAATTATATATCCATCATTTGCCTTGAACATCTCCTAAGAATTTTGCACACATTCTCTAGTCTCGATATTCAATTTCTTCTCCATTTTTCTCACCACTCCATTATCTTCTTCTCTCTCCATCTGCTTTCCTGTTTCTCTGGGCTGCCTCTGAGCCTGGAATGGAAACAGGAACTGCTCCTGCAAAATGGGACCCACTCACAACAATGATGAGTAGAAGTAGTTCCCCGATACCCTGGCCAAATTTTCCATAGCAGTATAAATACCACCTCAGGTCTCCCTTGATAATAGGCCGCTAGCTTATTGGGACTAACCCAGTCAACAAAGGATAAATAAATAAAATAGATAAATAAAAAGATTATCTTACATGATGCAGAAGTATAGGAGGCAAACTCTGAATGCAGACATCCACTTGCTATGAATACATGAAACACTCTGAATGTTACATTTAGAGCCATTGTGCTGTAGTACAAATGTATATTTTGCCTCTCTGATGTCTGAGTACTGTTTCACTGATTCACTTTGTACATAACACCCAACCCTTTGCTTCATGACGCTGTCTGTTTTTGTAATTTGAATACTGGTCTGTATATACAACATGCTTGACTGCTTTTTAATCATATTTTGATGCAGCAGCAAAATTGCATAATTTGATGCAGTGATAGGATTTCTAGTAGTGATCAGTAGAAGTCAGATTTAGGGTACTCTTTCCATTTCCTTCAATTACTTTGTGAGGAGAGACAGTTTGGCATGACAAGAGCTCCAGTTATATTGGCAGAAGCCTGCACATTCCTGATTATTTTGTAATCCTGCCCTTCACATAAGAAGAAGAAATAGCTGTTCTTTGGAAAAAATTGTAGAAAGATAACATTAATATGAAGAATTTGTATGGAGTTGCACTGGTTGTTAGCTTTAAAAGTGCAAATTAAAAAAATAATCTGAGATGCTGTGTAGAAGAGTTACATGCAGATTATACTCATTTGAGTACTAATGAGATAATTATAGTGATTTTCAAGTCATACGGTAAACAGAATGCTAGAGAAGTTAGGTGAATATATACCTCTTAGAGGTTATACCATGTGTAATGTCTGTCTGTGTTGTTTAGTAAGACCCCTGAAGTGAAGTGATGATACACTGGAAAAGATATCAGTCAAAACTAAAGAAATACAGATATCTGCAGAAGTGAGACTGCATGTTTGCATTCAAGAGTATCTGTGTTTGGAACTAAAGTGTAATTATAAACTGAGGTTCACAGACTGCACAAGCAAGTGGAATCCTACTGCTTACATATGTCTATTAGGTACTTTGTCCTCTTGCTCTCTCAGACTGTAGGTGAAAGAATAAGACAGGCTTTAGCCTATCTGTCAGTGATCACATTTTACAGTGATGTGCAGTGACTTTTAAGTGGGAATAATAAAATGAAGGGAGTGACTTGGGCATCCCACTACAAAAATTCCTACTTTTTTCATATTATATTTGCTTTTATTGTCACACATTTAGAGTATGTCCATGTTTGGAATTTGTGTGTAGTTAGGTTGAGGAACTATAGTTTTTGATCAGCTTTTGTGATGTGAGCTCAGATGAATAGAGGATATATAGTAGATCCCATCTGCCTATTAGTTTATCTATTTATCTGTATGTGTGTTGCTTTGGCCAACAAATATAAGTGAGGTTGTTTAGTCGAATGTCTGGTTTATCAGACGGACATTGTGAGGAAGCTTCGTCCCCTGCTCCACCTTGGTAATATGTGTAAACACTAACCCTGATATTTATCTTAACTTTAAAAAAAAAAAAAAAAAAAAAGCCCTTCCCATAACTGCCACTATTCAGTCAAATTTGAGCTGAATGTGATCTGATTTTGGGAAGTGTATCAAAAAAGGAAATTTGTTTCCTTTTCTTATGTACTGAGTATCCATGTGATTTTTGTTAGACATACTGAATGAATGTTCAACATGTTTTGATGTATGTTTTGTATTTTGACCAAGTACATGTTGACCAATCCTTATATAACCATATTTATATTTATATACACACACACACACACACACACACACACACACACACACACACACACACACACACACACACAAAAATGCGTGTATAATATGTGTGTCAAGTGCTCAAACTATCAAAAGTTCAGGTCCTTAAAAAAAAAAATATATATATATATATATATATATATATATATATATATATATATATATCAAAATTATTTGGAAAAAAATAAAACAGGCAAAACTTAAATATTTTTTGTAGGTGGGGTGAACCCCCCTGTACCCCTTCTAAATTATATACACCTACTCTAAGATTGCACTACATCAGGGAAATGGCAAATTCCCATTCCTTGGTATTCCCTGATCTCACACAACCTAATACTTGCAAAAGCTGAAAGTCAGTTTTCGAACTATTTTACTGAAATTTCAAACCCTCAAACTTTTGAATGTGAGACTACTTGACAGGACCCCATATGTACATGTATGTTAATATTTATATATGCGTGTATGTGTGTGTGTGTGTGCATATACACATACACATATACACACACACACGCATATATAGAGAGACAGAGATAATTCTATGTCCCATAACACTAACTAGCTAAACACTGAGTCAAAACAGCAAAAAGAAACAATCTCTGCTAATTATATATATATATATATATATATATATATATATATATACCAACTCTGATATCACACTTCCCCAATTCCCGGTTTTACCAAAAATCTCAAATAACAGTGGTTACCTCTCTTGATATTTCTGGCTTAGTGTTTAGCTGTTTGATATTGTTGGCATTTGGTAACATTGCACACATACACCTATAGATAGAGAGATGGATAGATAGGCAGACAGCAATAGCGGTCTCCACTGAAAAGAGGCTATTAAAGCTTAAATTAACTGTTTTGTTCAAAAAAGATATATAGATAGGAGCATATATAAACCTAACTAACTACACACGCGTGCGTGTGTTTATTTTTTATTTATTTATTTATATATTTATTTATATTTGTTGACCGGGAGTGTCCGACTGGACGTAGGTCCATTTTCAGCTGAGGCCCGGGAGAAAAGCTCCACAGTTAAAACAAAGAGACAGTAGTTGCATTGGATTACATAGTGATTAACAATTTACATAGCAATTACTTACAATATATTTACAGATGAAGAACATAGTACATCAGTAGACAACTAGAATCTATCTGTGAAGTACATAACAGACATTAACAAATGTTACAATAAGAAGTTCCTGCTGTATAATAAGTACAAGGCTTATGAGCATCTGAGCTTGCTATAATCAAGGTAGTTAGTGGAGTGGAAAGAAAGGTAGTGGTTGGATGGGGTGGGTAATATTAGAGTGGGAGATGCAAGGGCATAGCCAGCATGTTTTTAGGTGTGCTTTAAGTAAAGTTTTGAAGTGGGTGCATGATGGTATGGAGGTAATTGTGGGTGGGAGGGAGTTCCATAATTTGTCTATGGCACAAGAGAATAGTGCTTCACCAGCAGAGTTATTGGCTTTAGTGATCTGCAAGTGATTATTGTTGCTGGATCTTAGTGGTCTGGTGGTGTGATAGTGTTGGAGTAGATTCTGGAGGGATGGGACATTTAGTGGATGGTTTACTAGTTTTTGGGCGAGTGAGAGTTGATACCATTGAAGGAGGTGAGGGAGTTCAAGCCAGCCCAGTGCAGCAAGTGAGAGACAGTGTTGACTATGGTAGGATGCCTCTGTGGCGAATTTGGCAATTTTGTTGTAGCAGGTCTCTAGCTTGTTTAGATCGCATTGCCTTAGGTTGGTATATATTGGAGAGGCATAAAGTAGGGTGGAGATAAGGTGGGAATTTGCTATTGAAATCTTTGCTGCTTTGGTGAGAAGTTGCTTATTTCTGTATAACGCTCCTAGTTTTTTGTGGACTTTTTTATGGTCATGGATATGTGAATGTCAAATTTTAGTTTATTGTCTATTTCCACTCCTAGCAAATTAGTGTGTTCAGTTGGGTATATAGTGGTGTTGTCTTTTGCTGTGATGTTAAAATGAGAGTTGTTTTGAGTATGTTTGGTGGGTTGGAAGATGAGTAGTTTAGTTTTGTTTGGGATGAGTATTAATTGGCATCGGATAACCAAGTTTCAACAGGGGAAAAGGCTTCCTGTGTGACTTTTTGCAGTTTTGGTAGGGACTGGGCTGAGCAGATGATGGTTGAGTCATCTGCGTATTGTATGAGTGTGCCATGTTTGGTGGTAGAGGCTAGATTATTGGTGAAAACAGAGAAGAGTAGGGGTCCAAGGATGGATCCTTGGGGAACCCCTATGGAGACAGGTAGTTGGAGAGATATGTCATTCTGCCATACAATGGATTGTTGGCGGTCAGACAGGTAACTCTGAAACCAGTTGGTGACTGATTGTGAGAAGGATAAGTTATTGAGGACAGAGATAAGTTGTTTGTGTGGGACCATGTCAAATGCTTTAGATAGGTCTAGGAAAGTAGCAGAGGAGAGAGAGCCATTGTTTTTATGCTGAAGGATAGTGTTAGTAAAGGAGAGTAAGGCAGTGGTGGTGCTATGGTTTGGTCAGAAACCATGCTGAGTATTGGAAAGGAGGTTGTTAATAAGGAGGTAGTCTGACACCTGAGAACGTATGCATCTCTCTAGTATTTTGGAGAGTGGAGAGAGAATAGCTATGGGGCAGTAATTGGTTAGTTCTGTGGATGGTCCACCTTTGTGGAGGGGAATTATATGTGATACTTTTCACAGTGTGATCGTAACTTTCTGACAGAGATCAGTTAATCAAGATGGATACTGGGTAGGCCAGAGCATTAGCTGCGATTTGAAGGTATTCACTTGGGAGGTTGTCTGCTGCTAATTTGGTGGGCTTAAGTTTAGTTAGGAGTTTTTTTATGTTGGAGGTAGGTACAGGAGAAAAAGAGAAGGCAGTGGGGAGATTACTAGTTGAAGGTGTGGGTTGGAGGGGAGGGGGGTTGTGTTGTTTAGCTAGTGATAGTATGGTTTGTGTGAAGTGTGTGCTGAATGAGGTAGCAATATTTTCTGAGGAGTGAGCGATGTTAAGAGGAGGGGTACTGACTTTACCTGGGTGGAGGATGGAGTTTATGGAGGACCAGAATTGTTTGGGGCTGAGTTGGGAGGAGTCTAGGGCAGACTGGTAGTATTGAAATTTGTCCTGTTTTATTAGCTTTTTTACTCTATTGCGTAGTTCTAGGAATTTTTGTCTAGTTGAGGGGGTTTTGGTTTTGCACCAGTGCTCCCAGGCTTTATCCCTGTTTTTCATTTCTGACTTAGTGGTTTTCTGTAGCCATGGGGAGGGTTGTGCTTTGATTCTGGAAAGTCATATGGGGGCATGGTAATTAAGGATGGCTCAGGAAGGTAGAATTAAAAAATTCAACTGCGTCATCAAGACTGAGGTACTTTAGAGGATGCCAGTTACATTCTTTCAGGGATAAGATGAATGTGAGTGGCTTAAAGTTTAGTTTTTTACGTATTTGACGGTAGATGACAGGTTTATCTTGGTATAGGTATTTTTTGAGTAGGAATGTTGGGGAGTGATCACTGAGGCTATCTGATAAGCAGCCTGTTATATATGGCTGGGGGCTCTTACTGACTAGTATCCAATCCAGGGTAGTGTGCTTGCTGGAGTTTTTATTTATCCTAGCTGGCGACTGGACTAGTTGGGTGAAGCCATGAAGATTTACATGATGGGTTGGATGGTTGCCAGAACAGGATTGCCAGTCAATATTGAAATCACCTAAAATGATAGTTTCTTGGGGGAGATGGTGGGTAGACCAGCTGAGGAGGTTTTCTAGTGGAGGGATGTTTTGGCCAGGTGGGAAGTAGCATCCAGTTATGTTGATGGGTTTGTTTTGATTTATTTTGAGGTTGGTATATATTATTTCTTCATTGCCTATTTGTGGAGCTGATGATTTTAAGATCTGGATGTTTAGATGCTGTTTAAATATTATAGCTACACCGCCTCCTTTCTTGTTTAGCCAGTCTACTCTTAGTATGCCATAACCTGTAAGGAGTATTTGCTCACTGGTAATGTGAGGTTTCTGTCAGGATGACTATATCTGGGGAGTACAAGTCTATGGTGGCATGGAGTTCATGGACTTTGTTGGATATACTATTTAGGCTTAGTAGAAGGAAGTCACTTGGCTTTCTATTGGCTGTAATATGGGAGAAGTTATGGTTTCTAGTCTGATTATGAGAATTGGGGTTGGAGATGGTAGGGCCAGGGTTGGGGTGGATGTCTCCACTTAGGGCTAGTTTTGATATGCATGAGGTTATTAGTTTTATCACTTTTTGAATGTGTTTGTTTGTTTATAAGGGAAACTTTATGATTGTGCTTTGTGGGTAATAGGTATGGTGGGAGGGTTACTATGTTAAGTTGTAGGGATGCTTTATGTTTGAGTAATATAGTTGGTAGAAAAAGTGGGGGTGCATAGGGATAGTTCTTGAGTTGGTGGGAGGGGAGCTGAGTGAGGGTGAGACATGAGTGGTGGTGTGAGTAGTAGTACAGTGGTAGTGGTTGAGTGGGGGGATGATGGAGCTTTGGTAGGATGTAAGATATGCAAGTAGAGTGCATGCAGTGAGCATAGGTAAGGTATGCTTGTACATGTTAGTTGAGGAGGTGTGATAGTAGTGGGAAGATGGAGGAGGTAGTGTTGGGTTAGCGCTGTGGCTGGTTATTGGAAAGATGGGAGGGGTTTGTCAGTGTAATAATGGTGGGGAGCGAAGCAGGTAGAGACCCTGTTAATTGCTCTTATGAGGGGCTGGAAACAATCAGGTAACAGAGTTAACTGATAAATGAACATATGATAGTGACAAGGGTGGTTGTAGTTTTAAAAATGGTGCCTGCCACAGGTAATATTTATTAACTTTGGGATTGTCTTAAGGAAATAAACAGGGAAGGGGGAGGGGAGAACAAGGGTGTGAGCAGGCAGTTCTTTGTACTGCTGCTAATGAGCCAAAGCAAAGACAAGTTTGTGTTTAAGAAAAAATCACAATTGACCAAGGGCTGCTCTGAAACTGTAAGTCATGTCTTAACCATTTCTCAGGTGGAAAAACAGGATAACCTTGTATCAGTAGGTGTGTGTGTGTGTCTGTGTCTGTGTGGTGGGGCTGCTTACAAGACAAAGCAGAGTGCTCTACAGGGGAAAATGAATATTGGCTCAAACAGGTAGACACATACTCAAAGTTAACTTTAGCTGTTTGCAGACAGTTCAGACCAGGACTGCACTTTTCTTATAAGAATGATAAAGGTGGTACCGCAGTTGAATACTTGAGTGGTGTTAGGATGGAGACACTGAGCTCCTCATGGGGCCTGTAGCAGAGTGGATTGTAGTTTTTCAGCGTAGGGCTGAAGTGTAGTGTATTGTAGTGTAGTGTAGTGTAGTGTATAATATATATGTGTGTGTGTGTGTGTGTGTATATATATATATATATATATATATATATATATATATATATATATATATATATATATGGAATCACTACTTAATACCGAAACTACACAATCCCGAAGCCCACAATACCGAGACCATAATCCCTAAACCCCACATTACCAACATGTTAAAAGTGCGAAATTCAAAATCGCGAAAGTACTACATACATACAGCACACATACAAACATAGACACAGCCTCACCCCATAACCAAACAAACCACCCTACACTAAAGTTAAGCTCTGCCCCCCACACCCCCCGACTTTAATATTCCAACTCCGAGATCGCACAGACGTACACACAAGGCAAACTCATACCCACACACTATAGCCCCTCACACACACACACACACACACACACACACACACACACACACACACACACACACACACTAAAGCCCCTCACAAACACACTTACACACAAACATACTTACCTGAACCACAACACCAGAAATGCTAACTCAAAATCCCTTACCATCGGGATTTTGAATTTCGTGCTTCTGGTCTTTCGGTAATGTGCGGTTTCGGCTACATGGTCTGGAGCGTTTGAAATTTGAGATTTCAAACGTTCAAGATTTAGTAGTGTTCCTATATATATATATATATATATATATATATATATATGGGTCTAGGACTATTCACTGAAAGCACATTTCACTGATAGTCAAATGGCTGTGCACAAATCACTGAAAGCTCAATTCACTGAAACACATTTCACTGAAAGGTATATATGGCCTTTCCCCACTGTTGTGCAACCCTGGAGTTAGCATATATATATATATATATATATATATATATATAGTTAGGGGGTGTGGGGGGCACCACCCCCCACATAATTTGGATATATATTAAGTTCAGAATAGGGTAATTTATTGGAATTGCAAGTATCCGTGTATATAGTTCAGAACAAACGCAGCTGAACACAAACTACCTTAACAACTGGCGTATAAAACTGCTGCAAAAACGCCAATGATGCGTAAACAACTGTGGGATCTTCCTTGAAATCACGGAAACCACACCGCTGATAATCCAAAAAACATGATTATTTATTGCACAAAAACACGATGTATGATTAAGCGCTTTCACCTACTAACAACGTAGGCTTCATCAGAACTGATTGTGTTTTTTGGATTATCAGTGGTGTGGTTTCCGTGATTTCAAGGAAGATCCCACAGTTGTTTACGCATCATTGGCATTTTTGCAGCAGTGTATATAGTTCAAAATATTTAAAATTCCCCCCACACCCCCCTTACTATATATACTAACTCCAGGATCGCACAACAATGGGGAAACGCAAGCACTCAGGTCACTCCAAAGCAAATACAAATATGACTCAGTCATTGTACATGCTGGTGTGAATGACCTGAGACGTACCTCCCTGGACTACATGAAAAGAGGCATAGAGGAGCTCTCTGATCATGTAGCCCAGGCTGGTATGACCCTGACCTTGAGCAGCATCTTACCCTCACCTAGAATGACGCCACAGTACAAAGACAAAATGATCGATTTTAACAATTGGCTAAAATTTTGGTGTCATTCAAAGGGGATGCAGTGTCTGTCAGCCTGGGATGACATGCTCGACAAGCCACGTTGCTTCGCTAGGGACGGCACACCTGTCACCACTGGGCTTTTGGATATTGGCAAAGGCTCTTGCCACCCCGATAGTGCCTTTTTTAGTCAAGGCTCAAAAGTCAAACCCACCCCCATAGACAGCACAAGGAACAAGAAACTAAGGGTAATGCTGCTTAACGCCAGAAGTCTTAACCTCAAAATGCACGCACTCGAAGCTCTCCTCAGTATGGAGAACATCGATATCTGTGCAGTGACAGAAACCTGGTTCAAGGCTCCAGAGAGCACCCCAGCACTACCAGGCTATACCTCATATCATGCTTTTCGGCCCCAAAACCCGGACCGATCCACAAAAGGAGGGGGAGTTTCCATATGTATCAAGGATATCCACACCTCCAGGTTAGTGGCATTGCACGAAGTATCGGAGACCATCCATGTGCAACTAACAGTGAGCAAGACTGCTTTTCAGTTTATAGCATCCTACAGACCACCCTCTCAAAGTCAGGAATCTCACTCTGCTTTCCTGAAAACATTGGAGAACATGAAGATCTCTCTGAACACCATTATATTGGGCAATTTCAACTACCCAAACATTGACTGGGAGCACTACTCAAGCCCCAGCACCTTAGCCCAAAGGTTCCTGGAAATTATAAACTCATATGCTATGGAACAACTAGTCACCACTCCAACAAGAGGGGACAACATACTAGACCTGATCATTACCAACATGGGGACTCTATGCTCCACACCAGAAGTATATCCCTCATTGGTAAGATCAAACCATAAATTAATTTCACTGGATGTCCACATCCCGACCCCACCCCCAGCCCAGAAAACCACAGTGAAAAACTTCTCAAAAGCGAACTTCTCACTTCTCAAAACCGAAGTGGAATCCTTCAAGGCCCCAGGGCCAGTGGAAACAATGGCCCATACTGCAGAATCCTATATCAACGCATTCTGCGGACATCTCCAGGAATGCATGGATCATGCTATCCCAAACAAAACCAAGACCCAATCATCCAAAGGCAGGCGTCCAGTCTGGTGGACCCCTGCCATAAATAAACTGTACAACAGAAGGAGGAAGCTACTACATGATAGAGCAAAATCCCTAATAGGGAAGGCATCTCTGATCAGTACTAGCAAAAAGTTACGATTCCTCATAAAATCCTCCAAGGCCAGCTTCGGGAGAAAAATTGCACAGGACACCAAAGACAATCATAAGGCTTTTTTCAGTTATATTAGAAACCTGGGATGCAACTCCCAGACTTGTTCTGAGTTGATTCTAAATGACAAAAAATACACTGAACCCACAGACATCACCAATATCCTGGCAGACAGGTTCAGTGCAAACTTCTCCACCCCCTCCTCCCCAAAAGAGCAAGTATCTATCCCAGCAGAGGGCTGCTTCCCAAACATCTGTGATGCTCAGGTGAAGGCTTCCCTCTCCAAAGAAAAAAAAAAAACTTCCATGGGACCAGATGGCGTCCCAGGTTGCGTCCTATATGAACTCCAAGAGGAACTAATCCCTCAAATAAAACAGCTATACAATCTCAGCCTCACTACAGGATATGTGCCCACAGAATGGCGTACAGCAACAGTCGTCCCACTCCACAAAGGTGGAGCCTCTACGGACCCTGGAAACTATTGCCCCATAAGCCTGACTAGCTTAGTCTGCAAGGCTATGGAGAGGATCATCATGGAGCTCATAAACAAAGACATTGGGGACGTACAGACACTAGATCCTACCCAGTTCGGCTTTGTCAAGGGCAGATCCTGCCTTTTGAACCTGGTTGACTTCTTCGAAACAGTCACCAAAGCCATAGATGAAGGGAAGGTAGTCCACACAGCCTATCTGGACCTTGCAAAGGCATTTGACACAATACCCCACTCGGGCATCATAGATAAGCTATCCAGCTTAAATATAAACCCCTATGTCACAAGATGGGTCGCAAACTGCTGGAGCCATGTCAGACTTGAAACCGGTCACAAGTGGCGTCCCACAGGGTTCTGTCCTGGGACCACTCTTGTTCGGTATATACTTTTCTGAGGTACAAGCAAATGTGGGAGGACTATGGCTCACCAAGTTCGCAGACGACTGCAAACTGGGTGCCATAATCAACTCTCCAGCTGACACAAACATCCTTCAAAAAGGTCTCTCAGAGACAGATAACTGGTGCCAGCACCATGGTTTAAAGCTAAATGCCAAAAAATGTATAGTCATACTCTTTGGCAAAAACAATGTGCCCACAAATTACCACATAGGCGGTAACCCATTAAGTACAGAGAAAGTTATTAGGGACCTGGGGACCCAAGTTGATAGCAATCTCTCCTTTGAAAACCACATTGCCAAAGTGGTTAGAAAGACCTTCTACATAGCCCACCTCATCACGAAGGGTTTCACATCTAGATCAAGAGAGGTAATCGTGCCCCTTTATTCATCTCTCATCAGGCCCATCATAGAATACAATGCCCCTTTTGGGGATGTACCTTACCCGACACCTGCAGCAATTAGAAAGACCCCAAAAGTATCTCACCAAGAGGATCAAGGGTCTCAAACAGATGCCATATGCTGCTCGGTTAAAAAACTCCAGCTCTACTCAGTTGCATACCGCCTACTTCGAGGCAATCTATGCCTGACATACAAAGCTATGTCAAATCCAGAATTAATGGACATGCTCCACCTCAGTAAATCTAAATCCCTTAGAGCCACACGCTCGAGGGACTTGAACCTCAGCACAGAAATAAATAAAACTTGCTGAAGGGACAGGTTCATAACCCAGAAGCTCCCTTCGCTCTGACATAGAATTCCAGTTCATGTGAGGCAGAGCACCTCACTGAATCTCTTCAAGAAGAATCTCGATAGGTGGATGGGGGATCGTAGGTTTGTCCCAGGGATTACTCCCGTGTCACTATTAGACAGAGGCACAGTAAACTAAACCTTAAAAAGGGCCCAGTATACTCAAATCAAGGGGTGGCGTAAGCCATACAGAATCGGGCTAGGCTTATAATTGTCCCAGGGCAGATAGCCTAGTATGAACCTATAAACCTATGAAAAGGCCATATATAATTTTCAGTGAAATATGTTTCAGTGAATTGTGTTTTCAGTGACTTGAGCTTTCAGTGAATTGTGCACAGTCAAATGTGTTTCAGTGAAATGTGCTTTCATAGTTTAAGCTTTAATAGCCTGTTTTCAATGGGGACCCCTCTCTCTATCTTTCTAACTATCTGTCTTTTCTGACCATGATAGCTGATCTGAGCTATACTAGACCCTATTCAGTGGAGTCCCAAGTGGAAAGCCATAAAACCAAAATTAATAGTTATAAATTAAATAAAATGTTAAGGATAAGTAAAAAAAAAATAATGCAATGAGTACACAAAAACAGTTATTAAATATAAGCTATATATATATATATATTAAGCTATATTTTTACACTCTACTATAAATAGGAGGAGGAAGTGGGGAATAAAGAGATTCAAGTGCAGAAGATAGGTCATAGTGGGAGTAGGAGTAGGACATAGAGCAGAGAAGAGAAGTTGTGTATCATATCTTCTTCCCCCTTCCTTGTATTTGCTAGTGTTTTGTAGCAGAGCAGATCTGTTTTCATAATGCTTAACAGAATTTTAGATTACACTTACTTGCTCCCACCAATTTCACTAAATGAAAACATTTTTCATTTCTGCCATTTTCATCATTTGCAGCAACAATTTCTCAGGTATTCCATTTATTTTGTTGCTTTTCATTTTAGAAAACTCTGTAGCATTATCCATTACTCTCTCCATATAATGTGTGCATACTCTGTTCCCTAAACATCATTATTTATTTAGTTTACCAGGGTAGCACACTGATCACAGTTTGCTATTGCAGCATTTGCAGGAATGGCCCAGCTAAGAAATTCACCAAAAAAAAAAAATGAATACATAAATAAAACAGAACAAATTCACAAACACGGAGTAATCATGGAAGGTGAATAATCCCATAGACTGTTGAAACAATATATAATATAATTACCAGAGAAGTAATTTTAGTAGTAAATATGAGAGGAAAGCAGCAGGTGAGAATAGAGGGTTGAAGCTGAAGTGATGCTGGTGAGGAGGGAATTATATGATGTGTCCAGTGGAAAAGCACTTGAATTCAGGTTTTTCGTTAGGTGTCTTTTGAGTTGTGCCCTGAACGTGGGGAGAGATGAGTCTTCTGTTATCTAAGGTGGGAGGGACTACAAGAGTTTAGATGCAAGAATGGATAAGGAATGGTTGGTACAGTGCAGTTTGGTTTGGGATTTCTGGAGTGAGGGAGTTAATTGGCAGATATTGCAGAGGTTGTAGGGGTTGATTTCATTATGGAGTTTGGCTGCACGATGTGGGGTGGCACCTGGTTGAAGTAGTTTTAAAAAATGAAACCCTTGGACTTTCTGCTGAAGAGAATCCAGTCAAAAAAAATTAATGGAACTTTTACAGTGTAATGGCCAAATTTCCTCTAGCCTGTGTAAGTGCCACCTACCATCTCCTCTAAAAGCATACCATAGGCCTAGTGGAGTCAACACAATCAATATTAAGTATACAATATGCTTATTTTCTTTTGCTGCAGCAAAACATTAACCTTTATTGTGGACAGAACCTGATACTGCAGCAGGGGAAAAAACCCTCAATGCAAAAATAATTTGACATGGGTTATATGAGGCATATGCCTTCAGTGAGTGCCATTTCTGGGATTTTTGTCACTGTGTAGAACACAGAATTAACCACAGTAGACAGAAAGATCTTCTGATATGGTAAGTGCACACACATATTAGAACATTTAGTTCTGCTGATCTGCAGTGGCCAGCATACACTAGAATCTAAAATGTTGCCGTCTTGGTAAAAAAGGCTATTTTTGCTGAAGTGGAAGTAGGAGTGAGAAACTGCATAATGATGTGTAGATACACAATGGACCCATGTGTTGAAGCCAGAGCATTTATCTTAATAAGCTTTACCATTTGAAAATACAGTACCAAATCATTAATGGAACATAAACAGTTTTGATTTTTGTATGACTTCTGTTTGTTATTGCAGCAGTATAGACGTCACTATTTTTTTTTTGTTCTTGTTTTGCAGGGGGCAGCTGGTGCTCCAGGTATGGTTGGAATGCAAGGCATCAATGGTTCTCAGGTTAGTGTGTAATTATATACCGGGATTTATAACCATATGCTTATTGACTGTGTAGGATGGGGTTGTTGCTTCTACATAAACAGATAGCTGTTAACTCGCTGCTATACAGACAGAATAAACAAATCAGAAAGTAAGATAATTTTTCCTTTGGAGATTTATAGCTGAAGTCATTCCATTTTCGCTCAGCTTATTAAAATATTTTCAGCTTGAGAAACTAGCACGGTATGTACAGAAATCCTGTTTATCTGGAGACTGACAAAGACAGTCTTAATCTTTATAGTACCACATTGAGAAAACTATATCATTGTAAGGAATTTATCTTGCCATGCGCTGAATGCCAGTTTTGCAACTTAAGTAATGCCACACTACCGGTGGTGTCATGTTTTGTTTGGGGACACTTGGCGATTGACCCTACTTTTATCAATAATTAATAAGATTCTATCTGTATGACTTCCAAATATATAACGAAGTCCAGGTGGATTAGAATTTTTGCTTGGAGGTGTTTACATGGGTATTTTTATACCCGAGCGGACTTAAAATAATTTTTACTTGGGTGGATACCAAGGGAAAGGTAGAGGTAATTGGAAAGATGTTTTTGGAAATGCAATGAGTTGGCAGATTTTAAAAATTCACTACAAAGTACTTTGTCAGAAATATTAGGAAAGTGAATTTTTGCGAGTCCTGTCTTCCTCAGAGACTAATAAATCTTTTGATTCTTTAAATTCCTCTGTGACTCAGGTAACTAAATACTCTTCAAACTGTTCATGTGGCACTGCTAATGCTATATCCAGAGCAGCTGCTACTGGGTAAGTGATAAGATATGCCTGGCTTCATTTCCAGGATTTAGCTTAGGATGTCAAATCTAAAATAAGGAGTGCCACCCCCAGAAAAAGAGGAATTATTTGGTCCATACTCTGCTGATGTCCTGAAAGGATTTGCTGAAGGAGGAAAGTCAATGTATGGGGTTACCCAGATTTTTCAACCCTCCCATGACAAAATACAATAGAAAATTTGATTCCAATTAAGACTTATTTTATAAGTCCCCCCCTCCCCCCCAAAAGGAGAGATATCTATACCAAGCGATTGCAGCCCCCCAAACATCTCCAACGCCCAAGTGAGAACTGCTCTCTCCAAAGCAAAAAACACAGCATCCATGGGACCTGATGGTGTCCCCGGTTGTGTGCTCCACGAACTCAACGAGGAATTAAACCCACAGCTAGGACAGTTGTTTAATCATAGTCTTACCTCTGGATACGTACCCAGGGAGTGGCGCACTGCAACTGTGGTCCCACTTCACAAAGGCGGTGCCTCCACCGACCCTGGAAATTACCGGCCCATTAGCTTGACAAGCCTTATCTGCAAAGCCATGGAGAGGATCATAATGGACCTCATAAATAAAGACATAGGGAATTTGCAGACTTTGGATCCATCCCAGTTTGGCTTTGTCAAAGGCAGATCATGCCTTCTAAACTTGGTTGACTTTTCGAAACAGTCACCAAAGCCATTGATGAGGGAAAGGCAGTCCATACAGCCTACCTCGATCTGGCGAAGGCCTTTGATACAATACCCCACTCGGGTATCATTGAAAAACTCATCAGCTTAAATATTAACCCATACATCACAAGATGGGTTGCAAACTGGCTGAGTGACAGAACCCACAGGGTCAGAGTTGCTGGCGCCATGTCAGACTCAAAGCCTGTCACAAGTGGTGTACCACAGGGCTCAGTCCTGGGCCCACTCTTGTTTGGCATCTACTTTTCCCAAGTACAAGCAAACACAGGAGGGTTATGGCTGACAAAGTTTGCAGATGACTGCAAACTGGGCCATAGTAGAAAACACATCTGACACAGATATCCTTCAGAAGGGTCTCACAGAAACGGATAACTGGTGCCAGAGCCATGGCCTAAAGTTAAATGCCAAAAAATGCATAGTCATACCCTTCGGGAAAAACAAGGTTACCCCTAGCTACCAAATAGGTGGCAATCCACTGAGTACAGAAGAAGTTATCAGGGACCTGGGGACCCAGGTTGATAGTAGTCTGTCATTCGACACCCATGTAGCTAAAGTAGTTAGGAAGACCTTCTACATTGCCCACCTTATCATGAAGGGATTCTCATCTAGATCAAGGGAGGTCATAGTCTCCCTATACTCATCACTCATCAGACCAATGATTGAGTACAATGCCCCATTCGGAATGTATCTGACCCGACACTTGCAGCAGCTGGAGAGGCCACAAAAGTTCCTCACCAAAAGGATAAAGGGTCTCAAACATCTGTCCTATGCTGCCCGACTGAAAGAACTCCAGCTCTATTCAGTCGCACCGCTTGCTCAGAGGTGACCTTTGCCTAACATACAAGGCCATGTCAAACCCAGATTTGATGAATATGCTTCACCTCAAAAATCTAGATCCGTCAGAGCCACAAGGGCGGGAGACTTAAACCTCGACACGGCTATTAATAGGATGTGCTGGAGGGATAGATTCATCACCCAAAGACTCCCTATGCTGTGGAATAAAATCCCGGTATATGTGAGGCAGAGCACCTCGCTGGCCTTGTTCAAGAGAAATCTTGACCAATGGATGGGAGATCGCAGATATACCCCAGGGATTACCTCAGTGTCACTGCTCAACAGAGGCACAGCAAAATAATGGGTATAGTTCCCCATACTAAAGGGGTGGCATAAGCCACAAAACTATGGGCTAGGCTTGTAAATGCCCTCGGGCAGATAGCCTAGTATGAACCTATGAACCTATGAACCTATAAAGCAAAGTAAACAATCTCATCAAGGCACAGGTAAACAAAATTTCAGAAAGTGATGGCAGAGAGGTTCAAAATGAAGGTAGGATCCTCTCTGAACAAAGGACAATGTAAAAAAATGCAGACTTACTGACTGCATGCTCAACCGTGTTTTCTCCGGGTCTGTATCATTACATCGAACTGTCAGTTCAGCGAATGGCATTCCATTGGAAATGCCGTTCATTGACTTCTACTCATGGGGGGGCTGTGCCCCCCCAAACCCCCCTGCTAATTATACATACCAACTCTGAGATCACACTAAAGTGAGGATAGGGCAAATTTCCCGATCCTGACTGTACTGCAATCTCAGCATGAACAGTTCAACGAACAGCATGTTCGATGTAAGTGCACTCACTGAAAATGCCATTTGCTGAACTGATATAAACACATTTTCTCCTGCCCACCCTGACATTTCAATAAAGCTTTCCAAAAGTTTAGGTCTTCACTTTCCTCTCCAGCAGCAGATAACCTCAGACACTTGGGTTCTAGGAATCATTCAAAAAGGTTACATCTGGCAGTTGGACTTCTCCATTCTTTTCAGTAGATTCCTCTGAATCTGTCCAATCAAACCTCCCTCTTTCTTCAATTTTAGAAAAAAAAAGCACTATCTCAGGGCATTATGGAGCTTGTTTTCCCATATCATATTGTGAAAGTGTTCTATTCAAGGGAACTTGGAGATCTGTCATAGACCTTTCTTTTCTAAACCTTCCCATACAAATCCCAAAATGCTAAGTGCTTTCTCTGTAGTCTGTTGCATCTCTTTCTATCTCTGTTTTTTAGTAACTCTGAATTTAAAAGATGCTTAACGTCACATTCCAATACTCAAATTTTTTAGATGCTTTTTGAATTTTTATGTCTGATTCACATTTTCAATTTTCTGCATCATAATTTGGCTTGTCTACATTTCCAAGAGTCTTTACAAAATGTCTACCTCCCATAACATCTTATTGCAGGCTGCAACACATTCATATTTTTCAATATTTAGATGACTACCTTATTTTTGCAATTTTTTTACAAGTTGTCAAGAATATATAAATTGATTAAAGAACCTGTTTCTCAATTTGTGATTTCAGGTGAACACACAAAAATGTTCTCGCATTCCTTCTCACAGAATACTGTTTCCTGGATACTTTCCTCATGATGTCTTCTTTTTCAGGGTAAAGTAGAATTTTACAAGAAACAATTTCTGATATTTTCTAGCCTATCTCTGACATCTGACAGGGAACATCTTGGGATTCTAGGTTTTCTAGCCTTTACAACTTTCATGATTCCTTTGCCCAGACATCACATGAGGAAAATTCAGTGGTTC
The DNA here is from genome assembly GCF_019279795.1 of Protopterus annectens. NCBI lineage: Eukaryota > Metazoa > Chordata > Ceratodontiformes > Protopteridae > Protopterus > Protopterus annectens. The sequence goes on from NC_056750.1 coordinate 682,353,429, forward strand.
TTCAAATAAGTCTGTACCCAGCAGAAACACCCCTATCATTTCAGATTCCAGTACTGGTGGGCAGACAAGATATCTCTTAATCCAGATCTCTCCTCCTTTCCATCCCCTACACTCTCTGTAATGATGGATGTCTTAGACTTTGCTTGGGGAACTTTTCCAGTGGGTTGAAAGTTTAGAACAAGCAAGATAGACTTGAATCATGTAAATGTAAAAAAATAATGGCTCTAATCAATACTTTCAAATCTTTAAACTGTCTTTTGTGTCTAGGCTGTCTACTAGCAGCCACAGACAATACCACAGTGATGTAGTATATAAAGAGACAAGAGAAAGAAAGATCCCTCCTCCTTTGTAGACTGTGGTAGTCTGGGAGCTGTCAAGCTCAGTACAATCCATCCTTACAGCCTACTTTTATTTCATCAGAGCAGAATTTTGTTGAAGATCAGATGAGCAGGCTCAGGAAAAACTGTCAAAAATGGAAATTGAACTTGGTGGTCTTCCAGGAACTGATCCAACTGTGGGAGTTCCTTTAGTAGACCTGTTTGCCCCCCATCCACAGCAGACAGTTTAAGAAATTCTGTTCCAAGACTCCTTCCACAAAGGGCTTGTCACTCATCTGGTCAGGATAAAACAGATGAACATCTGTGTTTTTTGTTCATGCAGCTTTGTTATGTACAAACACATCAGGATTGAGGCTTAATAACTTCAACTTAAATAAACTTGTAAGCAAACTAGCTATTATTTTCATACATGCTCACTCTCTGGCTGCACTCTCAAAATGGAACTGAAGCTAGCACATGGTTGCTATTTGTATGCATGTGCTGTCCTTGAAACGCTTAAAGGTACGACACACTATTCTATGTACTCCCTCTTTGAGAAATGAGTCATGCAGTATTGGCATTAATTGACATGCATTTGATAAAATAATTCTTTGATATGCAATTATACAGAACTAAATACATATAGACAGTTATGTCTAGGTTGCTGTGTGTTTCACACTAGGTCTGGAAATATGACCAAATCGTGTGACGTAGAATTAGTTCCAGCAACTGGGACTGTCTCTGCTGAATGTTCAACTTTGGTGACATCAGGAACAACATCAGGAAAGGAAGTATAAGTTAAGACACGTTCTGCAACAGGAACATTGTCTGGATTGCTCTGAGATCTAGAGTCTGTATTACAGAAACAATACTGCAATATCAATCCTGATACAGGAAAAAGATGTCTGAGATTTCTACTGTATTTCACACCCTCAGATTCTACAAAGTAGGATTTCGCCTCAGCACATAGACCTGTTACTTGATCAATCCAGTGGAAACCTTTTGCCGTTTGTATCCTCACTGTCTCTCCTCCTTTCAATGGATGAAGAAATCTGCTCAATTTGTCTTAGCTGGACTTCTGGAAAGAACACTTTCTGAATAGTTGGGCTCTGATTGTTCTGTTGTTCTTTGCTTTAGGCCTCAGCAAGCTGGAACTGATAGGCAATGTTGTTCTGGTTTGCCTAGATAGAAGCCTCTGAGCATGTGAGCCAAGTATATCATCATGGAGTATGTTTCTGAGATTAAGTAAATTCAAAAAGACATTGATATTATCATGCTTTGACTTCTCTAGTAATTGCTTTGCACTCTGTACTGCACATTCAGCTAGTCCATTTGAAAGTGGGTATTCTGGACTACTAGTAACATGTACAAAGTTCCATTCCCTTGCACATTTCTGAAACAACTGACTGGTAAATTGAGGACAGTTGTCAGAAATAACTTTGTGTAGATTACCATGGACTGATAAATGACATTTCAAGTTGGTGATAGCAGTGGACGTTAGGTTAGGTAATAAATCGATCTCATACCAGTTTGAATAAGAGTCTACCAACACTAAGTAATGCTGATTGTTCCACTCGAATATATCCGTGGCTACTGTTAACTAAGGTAGTTCAGGAACTTAACTTAGCTGAAGTGGTTCTTTTTGCAAATGCAGTTTAGTACAATTGCATACTGAACAAGAAGAAAGTGTACTCTATCAATATCTTTTGCTAGAGAAGGCCAAAATGCTAGTCCTCTCACCCTTCTTTTGGTAGATTCAGAACCTGGTTGACCACGATGTAAAATCTGGATATATTCACATTGTAAGGAAGCAAGAACAACAATTTTAGGACCTTTGAAAATAATGCCATCTTCCATCAACATTTCATCTCTGTAAGGAAAAATAAGTTTACACTTCAAGTGGTACACTAGATTGCTTTGACTGCTATCCAACATTAATGCAGTGGTTGAGCTTTTGCAAAATTGGATCAGTTTTTGTATGATTTCTCAGCTCATCAAGTCGCATGGTAGAAAAATTACACATTTCATGACATCAAAGTCAAAATTCTCTGCATTAAGCTGTTCCATAGTATTTCTGGATAAGGTATCAGCCAGATAAAGAAGTCTGCCTTTTGTATAAACCATTTTGAAGTTGTACTTTTGCAATCTGAGCATCATTCTTTGTAATCTCACTGGAGATGAATGCACAGGCTTCTTTAAAGTTGTGACTAGAGGTTGGTGATCAGTCTGTATCTGAATAGCTCAACCATAAATATAATTTTGAAACTTTGAATATGCAAATACTGTTGCCAAAAGTTTTCTCAATTTGAGCATATTGCTTTTCAGTTTGGGTAAGAGATCTAAATGCATAGGCTACTGGTCTGCCTTCCTGAAGAATAACTGCGCCAATACCAAATTTTGAAACGTCACAGGACAGAGTTACTAGTTTATTGACATCATAGTATTTTAATGTAGGTGGGGTGGCAATTTTCTCCTTATGGTCTTTAAATGCTCTCTGGTGCTGTTCCATCCAAGACCATGTAACATTTCTGCAAGTCATCTCTCTCAAAGGCACTGTCAACTCACTGAAGTTTGGTATAAACTTGCCTAAATAATTGACCATACTAAGAAAACGTTGTAGAGCATGAACATTATCCGGTGCTGGCATCTCTAGAATGGCTACTCGCTTGGATGGGTCTGGTCGCAAGCCAGTACTAGTAAACAAATGACCTACATATGTAAGTTCTGGTAGTCTAAATTTGCACTTCATAGGATTGAGCTTCAAGTTCACTTTACGTGCTTTGTCTAGAACTATCCTAAAGTTTCTGTCATGCTTTGCTTCACCACTGGCTCCAGCAACTAAATCATCTACTATTATGGCACAAGGACAACCTGAAATAATTTGCTCTGTTGCATGCTGAAAAACTTCACTTGCAGAATTTATTCTGAAATCTATATCTTCCAAATGGGGTACTGAATGTAGTCAGTAATGATTTGCGATCAAGCATCACTTGCCAAAATGAACTTTTTGCATCCAAGACAGAAAAAAACAGTGGCATTTGGTATTCTTCCTCGACTGTACACATAGGATGATGTGGTCTTTTTAATGCTTTGTTCAAATCTGTTGGATCACTGCATATTCTGATTTCATCTGAGCCTTTTTGTGGGCTGCTACCATGGACGACACCCATTCAGTTGGTTCTGTAACTGGAGAAATTATACCTTGCTGCACCATTTTATCCAACTGAGCTTTGACTTTATTCTGCATAGCTGTTGGAACTTTTCTTGCTGGTTTGACCACTGAACTGACCTCTGAGTCTAACTGCATAGAATACACAACTGGAAGGTTGCCTAACTTGTCATCAAAAACATCAGCATACTCTGAGAAAATAGCTTCAGTAAAATTGGAACTAAGGTATGTGCTTATATAATGAACGTCTTTGGTAAAGGAAAGCAGATTCATTCTCAAACTGTCTCTGAGACCCAATAATGACTGCACAGGTATTTAAACTACATAAAATAGTAAGCTGTAGCAGTTCCTAGCCAAATAACATGAAAGCACTACTGAGCCTTCGGTTTGAATTTCTTTACCTTCATAAGCAACAAGTTTTGCATAACTGACCACATTGAGTTGCTCACCAGCTCTCACATTAGCAAATGTGTCTGCTGACATCACATTACATTTTGAACCAGTGTCTACTCTGAGCTCTGTGGATTTACCATTGATCTGGACAGTACAAAACACTTCTTTCTTTGCCAGTAAATTTACTGCATCACCCTTTTCACCAAATACTGACACATCATCCACATGGAAAACAGGGCTGCAGCCCTCTTTTTGATCAGCTTGCTTTGTTGAGTGACCTTTCTTTACAACTGTGTGAGGTTTACTTGATTTACAAAACTTTTGAAAATGGTTTCTTTTTTTTTTAGACTCATGAGTGGCACCACAATTGCGACAGTTAATAATAAATCTTAATTTGGGTTTTGCTGACTCACCCTTGTACTTGCTGAGCATGTCCTTTCTACTAAACTAGATTTAGAACTTGCTGGAAAACTATGGGTTTTACCTGCCACACCCACAGGGGTGATAGCTACAATGTGCTTGGGCCTGCTTCTGCTAACCACATGTTGCATGCTGTCTGCATTTGATCTGGAGCTTGCTGAAACCATGCTGTTATCACTTGCAGGCATACTTGTGTATCTTTCTGTAACTTGATGGATTTGACAAATCTCAGTAGCTTTGTTCAGTGTTAAATCACAGTCACAAAGCAAAATCTTTCTCACAGCAGCACTATTAATACGACATACAAGCCTGTCCTTTATGAACTCATCTTTTAAGTTGCCAAATCTACACGTTTTAACTTTGTTTCACAGGTCAGTAATATAAGCTGCAAAAGTTTCTCCTGGTTGTTGATCCCTTGTGTAAAACAAATGCCTCTCTAATGTAATGTTTGTCTGGGGGTTACATATTTCCTTGAATCTGCATTTAAAACACTCTGGGTCTTCCCTTGATTCAGCTTGTACAACAATTTGATGTTTTTCACCTTCTCCCTCATATACTGATGGGGCATACACAAATGAATGCTTGCTTTCAATGGCCACTGACCCAGCTAAGTTTAGCAAAATGGATGCCCTGGTGTGTTCATCTTTGTCAAAATAACCTGCTTAGATAAAAATATACTCTTGCTCAAATATTCGCCAGTTCTCTGCAGTATTTTGATCAAATACAAGTGGACCTGGTCTCCAAAATGCATCTGCCATATTAACATATACCAGTGAAGGCTTTTGCAAGTATGCACAAACAAACAAACACACACACACACACACACCAGAAATTGATGCCAGTACTTGTAACTGTGCCCGATAGCACAAGAAGCCTCTGAATAACTGAACTTTGTGAAATAAGTCTCCTGGGTTCAAGAATACTCTTGAAATCACTGTACTGTAAGAAATCACCTCTTATCAGTGTAAGAAATATTTCAAAATATCGGTACTGTGCGAATAAAGTGCTCAGGAGAATCTTAGAGTAAAAACATTTTGAAGTAATTGCACTGTGTAAATAAACAGTACGCTGAAACTTTCCCAAATAGGCTGTAGTTTGCCACATAACTCTGTACAGTGCAAGAAGTGCTCTGTAATGGTGGCACTCTGCAAATAGACACACCCACCGCAAGAAACTTTTTGAAATGGCTGTATTTTGACTGCACTTTATGAAATAGTTGTGGTTTTCACACAATAAACTCTTCAGAATAAATGCACAGTAATAAACATACAGTGCAAGGACTTTTACACAATTTGAAATACTTCAAATAATTCTAGTTATGCCCTCAGTAGTTTCAAGCAATGCAAAATAATAAGTTTATGCCAAAACAGAGTATCTTGTCAAAAACATAAAGTAGCCTTGCTTTATTTATACTTAATACACCTTTTTTTTTTGCCCTTTATTATATTTGTTTTGCTTGTTTAATCTTTTTTCATGCTCGTTATACTTTTCTTGTGCTTGTTTTGTTCTAAACATGCTTGTTTTGCAATTCTGGGGTAATTCCAAACCCCTTATGTGCTTTTCTATTAATAATATTTTATCAGATATCTTAATTTTAAACATTCTGTCTAATTAATAAACATTTTGTGCATCTCCCTTGCTTAATAATGTGGTTTGTGCCCTTGTAATGCTCTGTTTTATTTTTTTAATAAATCATTTGTGCAAGTTTTCATTACCTTTAGTTCATTTCTGGCCCTTTTTAGTGCTTGGTTCTCTTAGTCTATCTTCACTGTTAACTCTATACCACATAGCTCTGAAAAGCAGCCTCTGGAATCCCAGTTCTGACACCATGTCACTTGTTTGGTCAGAATAAAACAGACAAACTTCTGTGGGATGTTCATCGTGCATACAGCTGCAGTCATAACAGATGGGGTTATTCTGCCGTCAGGCGGGTCCTCGGTCGGCCGAATTCCAAAGTCTAGGTCCGGCGTCGGTTGTCGTCGCTTCTTCCCTGACGTCAGTGCGTCAGGGGTATAAAAGAGGCAGCTGACACCATTTTCTTCAGTCTTTCTTGCCGCGCGTTGCCCGAAGCAGAAGCAGTTCGCAAGTGCTGGTCGGCCAGCTCCTGAGATTTACGAAAGTATTTCAGCCAAAGTCTTCTTGAAAGCTAAGTACCCCGTTGGGGAAACTTTTCTTGCTTCAGACCGATGTCAGACAAAGTTAATAATTGCATTTCATGTGGGAAGCAAATACCGCATAAGGATTTCCACTCTTTCTGTATACCTTGCTTAGGCCCAGACCACGATGTCTCAGCCTGCCGTTTTTGTGCTAGATTCAATAAGCGCACTATTAAGAGTCTGGCGGAGTTCGCCCTTCACTTTTTTGGCAAAAAATTAAATTATATTATGTCGTCGGATACTCCGACTCCAGTTTTGAGCAAAAAACACAAAGATAAGGACCGACACATGAGGTCCGCACCTCCTACTGAAACCACGCTAAGGCCGACTACCGGTTCTCCAGTACTCAGCGAGGCACCTACGCAGCCCCTGAGTACCGATGACAATGCATTACCGGTGTCTTCAGTACCCGAGGTCGCATGCTCCTCGGCCCCCATTCCTACTACAGATCCTGACGCCATTCCTTGTGGGGAAACTCAGAATTTAGACAGGCCTGCCATTTCTCAAGGGGTCTTCAGGCCTTCCTCCTTCTCTATTAAAGCCTTCACTAAATCTAAAGCAGCCATGAAAACCAAAAAACAGGTTCCTCAGACCCCCTCTCAAGGCACCATGCCTAAAAAACAGATGCTTAAAATGGCTGAGGATTTGAATACTCTTATCAGGGGTTCTCATCCCCCCTCTGACAAAAGGCCCAGACTAGAGGAAGACTACCCTTCCTCAGGCCAAGCTTCTATAACCTCAGAACTTTCTGAGGACCAGGATTATGCCTATTCTCCATTCAAAGACTCTGATGCTGAGGAGTCTATTCCCTCGGTCTCCCCCCTTGAGGACTTTTCTTTTGGGGAAACCCTGCATACATTGAGGGAACACTTTCACTGGGAAGGCCAAGATTATTCAGATTCCAAGAAAAGTCTCAGGGAATTTCTTCTGCTCCCCCAGCATAGGCCTCTGGCTATCCCTCCTGTTTTAGATATATTGGATGATGTGTACACAGAAGCCAGCCTTAATCATGATTCTTTGCCTCCAGCTCCTGTTAAACCAGACTGGTATTACCGGGTTCCTGATTCTCACTAGTTCCTATATAAAAGCCATACTACTGACCCAGAAACAATTTCACAGGGTCCCAAGGGAATTAAGGCCTCTACTGCTAAAAATCCATTACCTTCAGAGAGAGATTCCAGAGCTTTAGAAAGGTGGGGGAAAAAGGTGTACACCTCGGCCACTTTAACCATGAGGGCATTAAACTGTCAGTTCCATAAGTTAAAGTATCAACAGTTTTTGATATCTCAGCTGAAAAGCAAGATGACACAACCAGAACAACCAGATTTAAAAGAGTTGCAGGATTTGTTGCATGGTGCAGAGCAAGTGGGTAAACATACCTTGCAGTGTGGTTTTGATGCTTTAGAGGCCTCATGTAGAGCTGCTGTTACGGGGTCTGTTATACGTAGGCATGCTTGGCTCAAAGAGCAAACCTTACCAGATCATGTCAAAGCTAAATTATTAGATGCACCTCTTCAAAAAGATGTATTGTTTGGTGTTAAAGCTGAGGAGGTGCTAAAGAAAACGGAGGAAAAAGCGAAATCAATGCAAACAGTGAAAGATTTCCTGCAGGTACAGCCTCCACATTTCAGCAGAAACTGGCCTTCAAATAATTGGTCTTTTCCAGCCACGGACAGACCTCAAAGGGGCAGATACAGGCGCCCAAGTGGCAGAGGGTAACCTCAAGGATCTTTCAGAGCCAGACAGTGGCAAGCACCAACCCCAAGAGGTGGAGAAGATAAATCACAGTCTTTTAGAAAACAGACACAATGACTTCCCCCTACACCTGCCAAGCAAAGCTTTAATGGCAGCACCTTTGGGTGGAAAATTGACATTATTCTCAAAAAATTGGCATATTGTTACAAAAGACAAATGGATTCTGGACATTATAGACAGAGGCTACAGGTTCCACTTTCACACCCTTCCAAAAATGAGAGGCATGCCAAACCTGCCACAAAATCAAAGGGCAGAGGCACAAAAGCAAGTTTCAGCTCTCATAGACATGAAAGCAATCCAAGAGGTACCTGCAAAAGAACAAGGTCAAGGGTTTTATTCCAGACTATTCGTGGTACCGAGGAAAGACAAAGATTGGAGACATATCTTAGACCTATCCATCCTAAACACATATCTACAGGTGCCAAAATTCAAGATGCTCACATTACAGCAACTTCTTCCCATGCTGGGCAAGGAGTCTTGGCTGGTAACATTGGACCTCAAGGAGGCATACCTGCATGTCCCTATCAGACAAGATTGCAGAAGATACCTCAGATTTCTTACAGGTTCAACCCATTACCAATTCTCTGCATTGCCCTTTGGCTTATCTACTGCACCCCGAGTGTTTACGAAATGCCTGGCATCGGTAATTGCCTTCTGCAGGCTACAAGGGATACAAATCTACCAATATCTGGACGACTGCCTGATCCAAGCAGACAGCAAGGACATACTACTGCAGCACCTGGCGTTTGTAATAAAACTGTTGAACTTCCTGGGATACACAGTCAACAAAAAGAAATCAAAACTAATACCCTCTCAACAAATAATCTTCCTGGGTGCAAGCTTGGATACAACCACCCAGATGGCCTACCTCACGCCAGACAAGCAAGGGCAACTGTCTCAATACTTCAGAAAAATGGCAACTTACACCAGGCTAACTGCATGAAAAATCCTGCAGGCTCTGGGATTCATGGCATCTTGCATCCTACTAATCCCATGTGCAAAGCTGCATATGAGGAAACTTCAGTGGTACCTGAAAAACTTATGGTCTCAACACAGCCACCACTTGGAAACAATTATGCCACTCATTTCATGCCTTCAAAAGGAATTTTTGTGGTGGGCTCAAGCTTGCCAAAGAAACACAGGTCTTCTTTTCTGTGTACCTCCAGCAACTCAAATCATCACAGCAGACACCTCAGACTATGCCTGGGGAGCACACATGACAGATCAGTGCATTCAGGGAAAATGGACCCGAAAAGAGAAGCACCTCCACATCAACCAAAAGGAAATGCTAGCCATGCAAAAGGCTATTATGACCTTCAAAGACCTACTGCATACAGGCCAGCTATTGATAAGGACAGACAACACTACAGTGATGTGGTACATAAACAAACAGGGGGGAACTCATTCATACCCCCTGTGCAGGCAAGCCATGACCCTGTGGAACACAGCACTGGAATTGCAAATTCAACTGCAGGCACAATTCCTGCCAGGGAAGGAAAACAAACTGGCAGACAACCTAAGGAGAAATATGACAGATCCACATAAATGGAAGTTGCATCCTCAACTTTTCACAAAGATAACTCAGGCATGGGGATAGCCAGACATAGATCTCTTTGCTACCCACAGAAATTGCCAGTTGAAAAAATTTTGTTCAAGGACCTATCATCCACAGGCCTGGAAAGTGGCCGCACTTTCCTTCAATTGGGCAACACTGTGACAGTCTATGCCTTCTCACCTCTTCCTCTGCTACCCAAAGTTCTATTAAAAGCCAGAGCAGAGAGGCCGAAAATGATTCTCATCACTCCAGACTGGCCAAGACAACACTGGTATCCGCTCCTGAGGAGCCTGACACACTCCCCACCATGGATCCTACCTCTAGTCCCTCTTCTGTTGTCCCAGCACAACTACAAAACCCTTCACAGCCATCTCAAAACTCTGAATCTAGCTGCATGGAGAATTCCTTGATTTCCCAACAGTTTCTACTCTCCAAGGAGGTGCAGGATGTCATATTGGAAGTCAGAAGACCTTCGACTAGAAAGGCTTACTCCGCCAAATGGAAATGATTTTATGCCTGGAATCTCGAAAAGGGACAGAATCCTTGGGTAATAAATATTCCTCAAATTTTACAGTACCTAGCTGAGATGTTAAACAATGGACTTTCCTTCTCCTCCATCAAGATCCACGCTTCAGCCATTTCTGCACAATGCAACACAGATCCTCCATTATTCTCTCACCCTCTCTTAAGGCAGTTCCTCAGAGGGGCAAAGAATATAAAACCCCCAAGGAAACTACCAGTCCCTGCTTGGGACCTCAACTACATATTGGAAAAGCTGACCCTTCCTCCCTTCGAGCCAGCTTCTTCAACAGAGTTACAGTACTTGTCATGGAAAACAGCCTTTCTTCTGCCTATCACCTCAGCATGCAGGGTTTCGGAGCTACAGGCCCTCATGGCTGTGCAACCATTCATCATTTTACATCAGGACAGAGTTTCCTTACGAACCAATCCTACCTTTATGCCAAAGGTAGTATCCAATGTAGCTTTGAATCAGACTATCCACTTACCTACCTTTTATCCTAATCCACAAAACAAAGGGGAAAGACTAGTACATTCCTTGGACATTCACAGACAACTACGTTACTACTTGGACAGAACAAAGCCATTCAGGAAATCTGAGCAACTCTTTGTGTCCTATGCTGTAGGTGCTCAGGGAAAGGCTATTTCCAAACAGACAATTTCAAAATGGATAGCCCACTGCATACGCTTTTGTTACTCATTTCATGGAAAAACTGTGCCTGCATGCATCAGATCCCACTCCACCAGAGCCACAGCTACCTCTGCAGCCTTCCTCAGGGGGGTCCCTACCAAGGACATTTTGGAAGCAGCCACCTGGAGATCAGTGCACACTTTCTCCAAGCACTATCACCTCCCACTATACTCAAAATCTAGAGCGGGCTTTGCCACAGCAGTCCTGCAGGGCATCCTAGCCCCTCCTAGTTCCACTTAGTGCCTACCACCCTTACTTAGCTTTGGGATTCTACCCATCAGTTATGACTGCAGCTGTGAGTACGATGAACTTAGTACAGTTTTGTACCTACCATAAATGTAGATGTTCGAGTGCTCATACAGCTGCAGTCCAGGTTTCCCTCCCTCCAACCCCTCTTAGGACAGGCCTTATGACAAACACTTTTTCATATAACCTTTTTGGGGTATTCTTTTATGGTGTATTTGCTTGCAACTACTGTTTTTGATTTATCAACATTGCATCTTTGCATAACATTATGTTTGTCTTCCTTCTGGGGGCACCTGACATCTGGGGCAAGAAAAACTGAAGAAAATGGCGTTGGCTGCCTCTTTTATACCCCTGACGCACTGACATCAGGGAAGAAGCGACGACAACCGACGCCGGACCTAGACTTTGGAATTCGGCCAACCGAGGACCCGCCTGACGGCAGGATAACCCCATCTGGAATGTCACTACTAGCTATGCGGAGGTTGCAAGCCAGCAACCTGGTCCTTCAAAAGCCCCTTTTCAACAACAAAGGGTACAGGGAAAGAGGACTACCAGGTGGTACAACACCACACAGCAGAAAGGGAAAATGAAGGGCAAAAACAAAAAAAGATGGTAACATCTTCTACAAACAAGACTGATCATACCTTGAATGTCATTAATTTAAGCCATATGTTGTTAAATGTAGATGCTTATAATGTACTTGACAAAGGTTTTACTTTCATTCCTAGTAATAGGGTGGATATTAGTAGATTGTTGGTGGATTTTAGATTATATCTACGGAAGTTAAACTTGAAATATATTTTCAAGGACATTACTGATGGTAATGTAAAAACGAATAAACTACCAACAAAACCTAGTACATACAATCCTCCCTTGGTCAACACATTACAAGTATTCATGAGTTCATGTGAGAAAGAATTCAGAAATATGAATGCAGGTAATGAATTGAATAATTTAACTAATAATGAAGTTAAAGTGTTACAGGAGTTATCACTAAACTCTGAGATAAGAATTATGAGAGCTGACAAGGGGGGTAAAATCATCATTATGGACACAGTAGATTATAACCAAAGGATATCAAATATGTTAAAAGACACCACAAATTATTCCAGGGTTACAATAGAGTTGGTTAAAGCTAGCTTTAGAAGAATAGATGTCATTCTATTTGACATGTTCTGTCAGAATGAAATCGAAAAGGCAGATTATGATTTTTTGTTAGTAGAACATCCAACTATGGCAAAGTTCTTTGGTATACCCAAAATACAGTATGGCCTTGAAGATGTATCCTTTAGACCGATTGTATCAGCAAAAAACTCGAAAACAGAGAATATTTCCATCTGGCTAGACAGTTTACTTAACCCAGTAGCACAAAAAGCTGAATATTATCTCAGAGATTCCTGGCAGCTTTTGGAAATATTAGGGAGAGTAGGAACTTTGGACAAAGATGTAAATTTTGCCACATTAGATGTGAAAAGCCTCTATACTTCCATCGACCAAATAGAAGGAATAGAGTATATGAGAGAACATCTTACCAATCATACTAGCTTGAGTGGGGATAGGGTGAATACACTATGTACCCTCATGGAGATAGTACTTGAAAATAATTTTTTCAAGTTCAATAATGTACTCTATAAACAAACATCAGGAGTGGCAATGGGGGCCAGGGTGGCCCCAGCCTTTGCTAATTTAGTGATGTCCAGATGGGAACAGCAATTTTTGAAAGTCCATGAAAGTTTTGGGAAGGTGTTGATGTACTATAGGTACATAGATGATTTGTTTTTTGTGTGGAAAGGTGGTTTAAGCGAATTTGAGAACATGTTAACAGATATTAATACCACTACTAGCTTCTTAGTTTTTAAACTAGGAGAATTTGGTAGAAATATACATTTTCTGGATTTAGATCTGGGTATCAGTGATATCACTGGTACTATAACAAGTAGAGTCTATAGGAAATCTTGCTTTACTAACCAATATCTTCACAAGACAAGTTTACATCCGCAGCACATGAAAAAAAGTGTAGTGAAGGGACAAATGATCAGACTCAGTAGGCTGACTACAAATGATTCAGTATTTTTGCAAGAACTAATACATTTGAGAGACATGTTTGTAATAAGAGGGTACAATTCCAATTGGATAAAAAAACTGGAGAAGGAAGTAAATGTACTTAGACAAGGTGTAGCAAAACCTATATTATTAGCTACAGATATTTCTGTGGAAGCACCAAGAGTAGTACATCAAAGGCATGAGAATGCCAATAAATATGAGGATTTTGAGTTCCACACTGCATTTCCACTTCCTATAACAAATGAAGTTGAAGAAATCAGGAACACCATAGAAAAGAATTGGAGAATAATTTTAGGTAACCAAGAACTAGTCAAAAGTGTAGGGATGAAACCCTTGTTTACATACAAAACAGTCACTAACATCAAGAAAATGTTAGAACATACTAATAATAGTTCTGTAGTTAAGTCTAGAGATCTCATTAAAAAAGGTACATTTGCATGCACCAATTGTAGACGATGTAGATTTTTGAGTAATAGTTCCTTTGTCACTTTGAAACATTCTAAAAAAACTTATTGGGCAAAGAAATATTTCAACTGTAACAGTGAATTTGTGGTGTATTTGGCTTGCTGTGCATCATGTGAATGTTACTATGTGGGTAAAACTGTCAGAGTTCTAAAGAGGAGGATTTACGAACACAGCTTAGCTATTAAGAATAGGGATAAAAACAATGCACTCGCAAGGCACGCTTTAGTTTGTAGAGATTTCAAAAAGTTTGAGTTCTATGTTTTAGACTACATAGATAAAGTGACATTCATGGGGGACACCAATAATAAATTAGAGCAAAAAGAGAGTATTTGGCAATTAATGTTAGGGGCGGACCAATATCCAGGGCTTAACGAAGTTATCAACATCAAATGTTTCTTGTTGTATAAATAACATTGTCTACCATCACACATTAGTTGTAAGAGTATTATAACATTACTTAGTTTTATTATCAGGAATGTCCATCTACAACGAACTAATTTAATGTGATGTTTTATTCCAAGCATTCTGTTTTAATAGATGTTTTGTGAATTTAATTATTCAATATTTGCACTATACAAATATGTATGAAAGTAAGATTTTTTATAGAAGATATTTGATTGTATTTAGATGGTTTTGTATAAATGTATATAGTTTTAGATGTATTTATGTGTATTGACACATTTCATTATTGCGAACTATTTTGTGACATCATATCCTGTCTGTGGGATTTAAAAGACATGTGTTGGGGAGGGCACATGTTTCTGAAGAAGTTCACATTTTATTAAAGTGGAAGAAAGCGCTAAACTGCATCTGCCTCGTTTGTGCCATTCCTGCATTAGGCTGTGGCTTTAGTTCCGAACCCCATCTGTTATGACTGCAGCTGTATGAGCACTTGAACGTCTACATTTATGGTGGGTACAAAACTGTACTTTCTGTTCAAGCAGCTTTATTATGTACAAAAACATCAGGATTGAGGCTTAATAACTTTAACTTAAATAAACTGGTAAACAAATTAGCTATTACACTCATACATGTTCACTCTATGGCTGCACTCTCAAAATGGCACTGAAGCTAGCATGTGCTTGCTTTTTATATGCACATGCTGTCCTTGAAACGCATCTTAAAGGTACAATACACACACACATCAATCTACAGGGCTATTCTAAAGATTCAGAAGGACTCTCTCAGATCAGTTGTAGTAACCCTCTCTTGGCCCAGGCAGCAGTAGTTTTCCCTTCTTTTGAAAATGGCCAAGGACAATCATCACAAACTTCCTAACAGGGTAGACTTACTCAAACAGGGCAGAAGCTATTTGATACACCCAAACCTATAGTTTCTTCAACTGCCTGGATGATATAAATTTCACATTTTTAGGCACCTGTTTTCTGAGGATGTGCAGCAGGTAATTAAGGAGGTTAAGAAACCTGCTGATAGAAAATCATATTTGGCTAAGTGGAAAAGATTTTCTGTTCGGTGCTAAAATAAGAACCAGGACCCTTTTCATGCTCAGTGCCTTTTTTCCACTGTTTTTTGCCAGTTGTTATCCTCCGGCCCTTCTTACTCTTCTGTGAAAATTCACCTCTGCTTGTCGGTCCATGGATTCTCCCTTTCTGTCCTGCCTCAAGTGAATCCATTCTTGAAGGGGGTTTTACACATCCACCCACCAGGAAGACAGCTGGCGCCTTCTTGGGATCTTAATTTTGTATTGGAGAGACTAACACATTTTCTTTTTGAACCTGCTGATGTGCTGATTTGAAGTTCTTATGTTGAAAACAGCATTACTTATTGTTCTCATTTCTTCAAGAAAAGTTTGAGTAACAAGCTCTTATGGTGATTCAACCTTATCTAATCTTTCACAGTGATAGGGAAAGTTTGAGAACAAACCCTTCATTTATACATAAAGTGGTTTCAGTTTTTACCTTGAGATATGCTATACACCTGTCTGTTTTCCATTCTGAACCAAAAAATAGGAGACAAAAATTTTATACACACTGGATGTCCACAAGCACCTCAGATATTACATTGACAGGACAAAAACCTCCAGGAATTCTGATAAGCCGCTTATTGTATATGAAAGTAAGGAAAAGGGACAAACACTGTCAAAACAGACAGTTTGAATTAGTTGTCCCATGCTGATGCCTTTTGTTACTTTCAATTAACAGGAACACTTCCAGGCAGGGTCAAGGCCCATTCTTGCTCTGGCTGCTTTTGTGGCTTTTTCTGGAAAAGAGTGGACTCTAGGAATATAGATTAGGCAGGAACTTGGCCACCTGTGCACAGTTTCACCAAGCACTACAAATTAAACTCTTTGCTAAGTTCAGAACAGTCATTAGTAGGACTATTCTCCAGGGGGTCCTAGACTCAGATGCAGCTTCCTCCTCTCTTTCATTCTAAGCTCAGGCAGGCAGAGTATAAACTGTAACAATGGTTTTCTACATTTGTATCAATAGTTTGCTACACTTTATTGAAAAAAAAAATATTTTAAAATGTTCAGAAAGAACACAGAAACAGGAGCTGAATGGCTGGGGCAGGGGGGCCTGTCTTGCATTTGGCCACCTGGTAGGTGTGCCAGTGGAAGAAATGACCGTTTTTTGATCTTCAGTGGAAGAGCGAAGGGTAGTGTGGATCTGACTGCAATATTGATCAACAGCAAAAAAAAAAACACTTGTGCTATACTAAGTTAAGTGGAAGTGTGTGTGGATCTAACTGCAATAAACTAATTATTTATTACGGTAATTTTTGTTTTTTTGTCTTATTTATTTTGCTGTTGAATGGAAGACCTGGGGGTAGCTGGATCTAACTATAATGAGCTGTTTTTTTTTTTTTTATTGCTCTTCACTTGAATAACTGAGAGGGTAGGGTGCTTGGTTCATGATACCAGCTACATACCCCTCAACTGTCCAGATTTTCCCAGAATGCCCAAATGTTTGGTCTGTTCCTGATGAAATTTGTAGTTTTCTATATTTTTACGGCAAATTAGTGAGGATTAAATTCACTGAATAATCACAAGCATTTGAGTTTTAAACATCATATCCTTCAGAAAATGCATGGCAGCTGTTGCTCTCCTATTTTCGATACAATAGAAAAGTCTTTGTGGGTTCTGGTCAAGCAGCTTTATTGTATACAAACACATCACAACAGACGTTTACTGACTTTAATTTAAGTAACTTATATACAAACTAACTACCGCAAGCATACATGCTCACTCTCTGGCTGCACTCTCAAAATGGCAGTGGGAATAGCACGTGCCCAGTATTTATATGTGCACGTTCAGTCCTTGATATGCTTCTTAAAGATGCAGTGCATATACTCTGATCTACAGCTTCCCTCTTTGAGAAATAGAGCATGCAAAGTTATGAATCTATTTAGCATGCAGATATTACAAGTAGTAGCTCATTGTCAAGCAATTATACAAGAATAGGTACGTATATGCAGTTATGTCTATGTTGCTGTGCATTTCACACTGGGCCTGGAAGTTTGGCCATATCGTATGACATAAAACTGGGAATTAGGTTTGCAACTGGAGCTGTCTCTACAGAATGTTAAACCTTGGGAGTATTTGGAACATCCTCAAGAATGGATGTAGAGGTTGAAATGCACTCTGGGATGGGAACAACATCTGGTTCGCTGTGAGATCTAGAGTCTGTATCACAGGAACAATGCTGCGATGAAGATTCTGGTGCAGGAAAAAGATGTTTGTAATTTCTGCTGTACCCCACACCCTCAAATTCTACAAGGTAGGATCTCTCTTCGGTACATATACTTGTAACTTGACCAATCCGGTCAAAACCTTTCAACATTTGTATCCTCACTGTCTTTCCTTCCCTCAATGGACAAAGAAATCTGCTCGATTTATCATAACTGGACTTCTGGATAGAATGCTTATTGAATAATTGAGCTTTAATGGTTTTGTTGTTGTTAGCTTTAGGCCTCAATAAACTGGAACTAATAGGTAGCGTCATTCTGCTTTACTTGGATAGAAATCTCTGAGCAGGCAAGCCACGCAAGTCATCATGGAGTATGTTTCTGAGATTAAGTAAATTCAAAATTACATCAGTATTGTCACACTTTGACCTTTCAAGTAATTGCTTTGCACTCGGTACTGTATGTTCAGCTAGTCCATTTGACTGTGGATATTCTGCACTACTACTAACATGTACAAAGTCCCATTCTCTTGCAAATTTCCGAAACAACTGACTAGTAAATTGAGTACCATTGTCAGAAATAACTTTGTGTGGACTACCATGAATTGAGGAATGACGTTTCAACTTAGTAATAACAGTAGTGGATGTTAAATTAGGAAGTTAGTCAATCTCAAACCAATTTGAATAAGAGTCTGCTAATACTAAGTAGTGCTGGTTATCCCACTTGAAGATATCAATGGCTACTGTTGACCCAAGGTAGTTCAGGAACTTGACTTAGCTTAAGTGGTTCTCTTTGCAAATGCGGTTTAGTACTACTGCATACTGAACAAGAAGAAAGTACTTTATCAATGTCTTTCACTAGTGAAGGCCAAAATACTAGTTCTGTCACTCTTCTCTTAGTTGATGCAAAATCTAGATATGGTCATGTTGTAAGGAAGCAGGAACAACTATTTTAGGACCTTTGAAAATAATGCCATCTTCCATCAACGTTTCATCTCTGTAAGGAAAACAGGTTTGCACTTCAGGTGGTACAGTAGATTGCTTTGACAGCCATCCAACATTAATGTAGTGGTTGAGTCTGTATGATCACTCAGCTCATGAAATCTAGTGGTAGAAAAATTACGCACTGCCATCACGTCAAAATCAAAATTCTCTGTGCCAAGCTGTTCCATCATATTTCTAGGTGATCTAGATAAGGTATCAGCCAGATAAAGTAGTTTGCCTTTTGTATAGACCATTTTGAAGTTGTACTTTAGCAATTTGAGCATCATTATTTATAATTTTGCTGGAGCTGAATGCATAGGCTTCTTTAGAATAGTAACTAGAGGTTGGTGATCAATTTCAATCTGAATAGCTCGACCATAGATATAATCATAAAACTTGGAACATGCAGATACTGTTGCCAAAAATTCTTTCTCAAAATGAGCATATTGCATTTCAGTTTGAGTGAGTGTTCTAGATGCATAAGCTGCTGGCCTGCCCTCTTGAAAAATGACTGTGCCAACACCAAATGTTGAAGCATCACAGGAAAGCATGACTGGTTTATTTACATAGTATCTTATTGTAGGTGGGGTGGTAATTTTCTGCTTAAGGTCTTCAAATGCCTTCTGGTGCTGTTCTAACCATGACAATGTAACATTTTTACATGTCAACTCTAAAAGGTGCTGTAAACTCACTGAAGTCTGGTATAAACTTGCCTACATAGTTGACCATGCCTAGGAAACACTGTAGAGCTTGAATATTGTCTGGTGCTGAAGAATAGCTGCTTGCTTGGTGGGGTCTCGTCTCAAGCCAGTACTGGTAAATAAATGACCTACATATGTAACTTCTGGTAGTCTGAATTTGCAATTTAAAGGATTGAGTTTCAAGCTGACTTCACGTGCTCTGTCTAGAACTCTCTTTCTAGATTTTTGTCATGCTCTGCTTCCCCATTGCCTTCAACCAATAAATCATCTACTATTATGGCACAAGGATAACTGAAAAAAATATGCTCCATTGCACGCTGGAAGACTTTACTTGCAGAATGTATTCCAAATGGCATCCTTAGGAATATGTATCTGCCAAACTGGGTACCAAAAGTGTTTAGTAATTAAGATTTGCAATCAAGCATCACATGCCAAAATGAACCTTTTGCATCCAAGACAGAAAAAACAGTGGCATTTGGTATTAGAACTGTGACCTGTTCAGCTGTGTGCATTGGATGATGCAGTCTGTTCAATGCTTTGTTCAGATCTCTTGGGTCAATACATATTCTGATTTCGTCTGAGTCTTTTTTGTGAGCTGCTACCATGGATGACACCCATTCAGTTGGTTCTGTGACTGGACAAATTACACCTTGCTGTACTATTTTATCCAACTGCACCTTGACTTTATCCTGCATAGCTATTGGACTTTTTCTTGCTGGTCTAACTACTGGAGTGACCTCTAGGTCTAACTTCATGGAGTACACAACTGGAAGTTTGCCCAGCTTGTCATCGAAAACATCAGCATACTTTGAGAAAAATGGCTTCAGAAAAACTGGAACTAGGATATGCATTTATGTGATGAACGTCTTTGGTAAAAGAAAGCAGATTCATTGTCAAACTTTCTTCGAGACCCAATAAAGACTGTACTGGTCCTCGGACTACATAGAATAACAAGCTGTAACAGTTCTTAGACAAATAACATGAAAAAGCACTGAGCCTTCAGTTTGAATTTCTTCACATACAAAAACAAGCTTCGCATTACCAACCACATTGAGTTGCTCATTAGTTCTCAGTTTATCAAACGTGTCTGCTGATATAACATTACACTTTGATCCAGTGTCCACTTTAAGATCTGTGGATTTACCATTGATCCGGACTGTATAAAACACTTCCCTCTTTGCCAATAAATTCACTGCATCAACTCTTTCACCAATTACTGATAAACCAAATACATAAAAAGTGGACTGCTGCAACTCTTCTTGATCAATTCACTTTTTTTGTCTGAACTTTCTTTACAACTGTGTGGGGTTTACTTGATTTGCAAAATGGTTCCATTTTTTACACGTGTTATTTTGCTGAGCAAATGCTAGGCATTTCTCTCTTCTAGACTCATGATTGGCACCACAATTATGACCGTTAACAATAAAGCTGTACTTGGGTTTTGCTGATTCACATTTGTACTGCACTGAGCATGCTTTTTTAACTGAACTAATCTTAAAACTTGTTGGAAAACTATGTGGTTTCCCTGGAGAACCAGCATGGGTTGTGGCTGCCATGTGCTTAGGCCTACTTCTGTTTGCTACATGTTGCATGCTATCTACATTTGCTTTGGAGCCTACTGCAACCATACTGTTGTCACTTGCAAGCATACTTGTGTTTTTCTGTAACATCATGGATTTGACAAATCTCAATGGTTTTACTCAATGTTAAATCACTGTTGCAAAGCAAAATCTTTCTCATAGCAGCATTGTTAAAAACACACATGAAGCTGTCTTTTATTAACTCATCTTTTAAGTCACCAAACCTACAAATTTTGGCTTTGTTTCTCAGGTCAGTTATATAATCTGCAAAAGTTTCTCCTGGTTTCTGATCTCTCGAGTAAAACAAATGCTTCTCTAAAGTAATATTTGTCTGGGGTTACACATTTCTCTGAATTTGCACTTCAAACACTTGGGGTATTTCTTTGATTCAGTCTATACAACAATACAACAAATTTCACCTTCTCCCTCATATACTGCTGGTACATACACAAATTAATGCTCTCTTTCAATGGCCTCTGACCCAGCTAGGTTTAGCAAAATGAATGCCCTGGTGCATGCATTTTTATCTGAATAAGCTGCTTGTATAAAGATTGTACTCTTGGTCAAATATACTCCAATTCTCTGCAATATTCTCATCAAATAGAAGTGCTAAGAGATTTTGAAATCTGTCTGCCATATTAACACATCAGTGAAGGGTTTTGCAAATATGCACAAACAAATATGCCAAAAATGTATGCAAGTATCTGTGAATTTGCCCAGTAGCACAACAAGCCTCTGAACTTTGTGAAATAAGTCTCAGAGGCACAGTAATACTCTTGAAATGACTGTATTGCAAGAAATCACCTCTTATCAGTTTAAGAAACATTTCAAAAAACTGCACGATGCGAATGAACTGGGCAAAAGAAGCTCAGAGTCAGAAACATTTAGAAGTAATTGCACTTTGTGAATAAACAATGTACACAGCACATTGAATTTCCCCAAAATGGCAATTCTTTATAGTGCAAGAAACACTCTGTAATGGCAGCACTTTGCAAACAGACACACCCATCGCAAGAAACATTTTGAAATGGCTATACTTTGACTGTACTTCATGAAGTAGTTGCACTTCGTACACAAATAACTCTTTGGAATACATGCACAGTAATAAGCACACATTGTAAGCACTTTTGCACACTTTGGGATACTTTGAATAACTCTAGTTATGCCCTTGATACAATACGAAGTCATAGTTATGCCAAAACACAGCACTTTCCCAAAACATATGCAGTTGCCTTGCTTTATTTATGCTAAATGTGCCCTTTCTGCCCTTATTATATATGTTTTCCTCATTTAATCTCTTTTCATGCCCATTGTACTTTTCTTGTGCTCGTTTTACTCTAAACATCCCCATTTTGCTTTAAACACACTCGTTTTGTGGCAATCGTTTAATCAGATATTTTAATCTAAAACATTTCCCTTAGTTAATGAACCTTTTGTGCCTTCCACTTGTTTAATAATGGAGTTCATGCCCTTGTAATGCTTTGTTTTATCTTTTTTTATAAAATAAGCAGTTAGTGTGAATTCTCATTACATTTGAGTCTTTTATGGTTCTTTTTTGCGCTTGTTTCTCTTAGTTTACCTTCACTGTCATCTGTATACCTAATTACTCTGAATATCATTCTCTGGAATTCAGGCTCTGACACCATGTTCCGCTTCTACTTTAGATGCAGTAGAAGAGTCTTCATCGGTTCTGTTCACCCAGCTTTATTATATACAAACACATCACGATAGAAGTTTACTGACCTAAACTTACAAACTATCTACTGCAATCGTACATGCTCACTGTCTGGCTGCACTCCTAAAATGGCACTGGGAATAGCATGTGCACGGTATTTATATGGGCACATTCAGTCCTTGATATGCTTCGATACAGCACATACAGTCTGATCTACAGTAACACGAGAACTTTTATTCTAGCAACTTTATAGGTTTACAAGAGTAATATTTAAAATCTGTCCCTAATTTTGGGGCTTTGTTCTCCATTATTTTTGGCTTTGCCAACATTTTTTGTGCTAAGAGGTTGAGAGCTATGGCCAGCTAAGCTTCTGACTAAATGTGTATCACTCTCCTTGAGCTGTTAGGAAATTAGGGTGCACGGAAGTTGCTCTTAAGCTTTGGAAGCTATTGAGTTGTCATATCTTGTGGCAGGATATAACCCATGTAGCTTGGGTTACTATAACAATGATCTGTTTAAACATCTACTGTTGTGGTAAGTTTCCTTACTGAACTGTATTTTTTAGAGAATCATCATTTATTAAGTTCTAGAGTTACTAGGTATCCAACTCTTTGACATATATGTTCACTAGTTTCTCAATGGATAGTTAAACCTAGCCATCAAAAAGGTGATGTTAAGTTGTCTATCTCGCCTTCATTCTTGCTGGATGGGTTCGGAGCCGATCCTCGGCTCCGACTCGGCCACTCTAAAAGCTCGAGAGCTAATTCCACCAGCTCGAGGCTCCCCTATATCCCACAATGCTAGGCGGTAACTCCTCAGATCTCGTTTGCCGCTACAGCGATCGAGGTGCGTTCCTACCGGCTCAGGTTAGTTTTTGAAAAGAAACTAGTTTTTCTTAGCTTTTTTCCCCCTTTTAAGTTAGTTTTTTCTAAATAGTTACATTGTGAGTAGTTCCATTCCATTCCCTGTAAATTTCCCTCTTTTTCCAAAAACTCACTAGAAATTTTCCCTTGGGCCTTAGGCCCAGTCCCTCCCTTCCTAGTAGTGAGTGACTGTGTTTTATAGGGATTTTATTTTCTAATTACTTCTAACTTAATTTAATTTAGTTTAAATTATTTCTAAGTGTAATCGGTGTGTGTGTGTGTTTGTGTGGTTACACTTCTATTCTTAGACATGTCTAAGGAATCAAAGGTCTCAGGCTTTAAGAAGTGTGACTCGTGCTGTCAGAAGATGTCTCTGACAGATGGTCACACTTCTTGTGTGTACTGCCTGGGACCTTTGCACCTGCAGGACTCATGTGCTGTTTGCCATGGCTTCAGCCCTAGAGTCCTGCAGGAGCGAAAAAATAAACTTATTTTAAGGGGCTTATTGAAGCCTGAGGGTCCCTCGACTCAGTCCTCGGGGAAACCCTCTAAGCCTTCCAGACCTTCGGCTCCAGTCTCTGAGCCATCTTCTGGGGGTTCTAAGGCTATTCGAACATCGGCTCTGGCCGGAACCGATGAATCTCGAACACATGCCCCTACTGTTTCCTCGGCTCCGGCCGGAGCCGAGGAAGACATAACTGAGTCGGCTCCGATCAAGTTGTCGGAACCGACATCTAGGAAAAGGTCCCGATCTCTATCTATCGGCTCTGTTCATTCGGCGCCAGCATCACCTTTGCTGTCTGAACGGAGCCATAGATCCCACTCCTCCAGGTCTTCTAGGTTATCGGACCATGACCTTCAGAGAGTAGTGAGTCGACTTCTTAAGTCCGAAGCACTAGCCCAAATGCTTCAAAGTCCGACTCAACAGTCGAGAACTATTCCCATTACTCAAAATGTTCCTCCTCTGACTCTTTTGAGTTCGGAGCCGGGGCGGCTCGGACCCGAGACTGTGGTGGCATCTGAACCGATACCCTTGTCTTCGGTTCCGTCATCTGCTCCGATGTCTTCCTTGGAGGAATCTCGGCGCCGGACTTCCCTCGTCGGCTCCGAGGGGGCGAGTGGCATTGGACCCTTGTCCGACCCCGCTCTCCCTCTCGGTGCTTCGGTGCTGGTGAGTTCGGCTCCGACATCGGCCTCAGAGCCATCACTGTCGGTGCCGGGGGAGGTTTTCAGTTTTTCGGAGCGGAGACCTCCGGCTCTGCCTGACAGGGGTGCCTTCGAGGTCATGAGGAGCGTGTTGGAACCAGGTTCAACTCCACAGTCGGCTCCTTCTGCCCCTCCCTCCATGGTGCCTCCGGTGATTTCTACTCACTCTCTCATCCCCGACCGTAGAGAGCCAGCTCCTCAAGTTTCCCCAGTGGGGATCTCCTCCTCTATCGAGGCCTCTCCTGACCCGGTAGGAGAGCCCCCTAGGAAGAGGCAGTGCAAGAGGAAGCACATTGACTCCCCTGAGTCTGTCACCTCTGACACTGATTTAGAGGATTCTGAAGGTGGTTCTCCTCGTTCCCCCTCTGAAGATGTCTCCTTTGCAGACATCCTTGAAATCTTAAAACAGAGGGGGAATTGGCCATCCCTCAACCCTTCAGAGGATGAATCAGTGTATCTTGAGGCATTTGGCTCTCGCCCTTCCACCTCCTGGGTGTCCCCTCCCTTTGACCCCCTTATGCAAGTGGTGGCAAAGAAGGCTTGGGCGGCTCCTGATTCAGTGGAACCCACCCCCAGGAGACCATCAAAATTCATCACTGCCCCCAAGGACAAAGAATTTTTAACCAAAGGCATCTGTGTTGATGCTATTGTGGTGGCTGCGGCCACCAAGAAGGAGTTAGCTGATCCTTCGGTGCCTGTTCATCCTCCTAACAAGGAGTCTAGGTTGATGGACAGGTACGAGAAGCGGATGTTCTCGTCAGCGACCTTTACTATGAGGTCGCTGAATTACCTGTGTCATTTCACTCGTCTTCAGAGGGATTTGCTCAAGGAAGCGAGTGAAATGTTAAAGGACCCAACAGCTGCGGGTTTTCAGGATAGAATGAATTCTCAGCTGGCAACCCTTAATTCTATAACTAACTCCTCCATGCGCCTCCTTTCATATGCGGCAGATGGAGCAAGTAGAGCGGCAGGTACAGGTGTAGCCTTGCGTAGGCACACCTGGATGCGGCTATGTAACTTTGCGGACCCTTTCAAGGCATCCTTCACTAATTCCCCCTTTGATGGATCATCCCTCTTTGGTCCTCAAGTGAAGGAAACCCTGACTAGGTGCGAGACTGATGGCAAAACTCTCTCTGCCGTCAGAGTCCATTTTTCTACTCCTTCTAGGCCTTACTCCAAAGGCCAGAAGGGGGGAAAGATGTGGTTCAGCAAACAATCTCAAGGAGATTTGCCTGACGCACAGAGTCATTTCCCCTCTAGAGGCAGAGGGGGGAACAACAATGGTAGACGCCGTCCTAGAGGCAGGGGGGGTTCCGCAGAATCTGGGCAGTCGAGAATCCTTTTCCGACAAGCCCTTTCAGCATCCCTGAGATGTTGCCCGGCTGTCCACCTTCGGAGGCAGTCGGGGGAAGATTATCGCTGTACCCAGAAGCCTGGCTATCCCTAACTCAAGACAAGTGGGTACAGTCTATCATTTCCTAAGGCTACAGAATCCCTTTCCTTTTCATTCCGAAGCAATCCAAAAAATCCCTTCCAGACGTTCCACCCAGTCAAAGGGAGCAAGCAGCATTAGAAATTTCAAAGCTGCTCGCAAAAAGAGCCATTCAACCAGTTCCAGCAGACCAAACAGGATCCGGAATCTACTCCAAATTCTTTTTGGTTCCAAAGAAAACAGGGGACTGGAGACGCATTCTGGATCTCAGCAACTTGAACAAGTTTGTCAAGAAAACAAAGTTCCGGATGGTCACGCTGCAGTCCATTCTACCCCTTTTGGGGCGGGACAACTGGATGTGCTCGATAGATCTCCAGGACGCGTACTATCACATCAGAATGAGTCGACGCTCCAGGAGGTTTCTCCGCTTCAGGCTGGGAACCAGTCATTTCCAATTCAGAGCCCTGCCCTTTGGTCTCACTACAGCCCCCCGAGTGTTTACCAAATGCATGGCAGTGGTAGCCTCTCATCTGAGATGACAAGGATTCCAGGTGTTTCCTTATTTAGACGACTGGCTCCTTACAGCCCCCACCAAGCATCTTTTACTTCTCGCCAGAGACTACACCTTTCACACATGTCAGGCACTAGGCATTTCAATAAATTACGAAAAGTCTGTCTTGTCGCCTTGTCGTGTTATTACCTTTATAGGCGCAAATCTAGACACAGTCAACATGCCAGCCAGACTCACAGAGCAGAGAATGGCAGACATACACAGACAGGTCTC
Source organism: Protopterus annectens (assembly GCF_019279795.1). Taxonomy (NCBI): domain Eukaryota; kingdom Metazoa; phylum Chordata; order Ceratodontiformes; family Protopteridae; genus Protopterus; species Protopterus annectens. Next base: position 682,380,048 of record NC_056750.1, read on the forward strand.
TCTTGTTTTGCAGAGCAACAAAGTCAAAGCCAGATTGATCCTGAAAGTCTTAGGGATTATGGTGGCGGCCATCCCTCTTCTACCATTAGCTCGCTTCCATATGAGAATTTTGCAATGGATGCTCTTCCACAATGGTCTTTCCAGTAACTTCCAATGTCCCATCCTATTCGGATAACTCAATCGTGCAAGAATCATCTCTCTTGGTGGATCACATCTCCCCAGCTCCTCCTAGGGAGACCTTTCGTCCTTCCCCCTCCGGTTGCTACAGTGACAACGGACTCCTCCCTGATCAGGTGGGGGGGGGGCATTACCAGGGCAGGACAGTCCAGGGCATGTGGCAACCGTTCGAGTGCCACTTGCACATAAACGTCCTAGAGATGAGAGCAGTGCTTCTAGCATTGCAAGCCTTACAAGACTCTCTTCCCAAGGGAACTATAGCAATTCAGACAGACAACATGTCTGTAGTGTGGTACATCAACAAACAAGGCGGAACCAGATCTTACCCCCTATGTCGAGAGGCACTCAGACTGTGGCAATGGGTGATTTCTTCTCAGCGTTTTCTGTTAGCAACGCACATTCCCGGGAAGTCCAATGTGATTGCAGACAAATTGAGCAGAGCTATTCTCATGCCTCACGAGTGGTCTCTGAAGAATTCAGTGTTGGAGAAAGTTTTTCGAAAGTGGGGCCGGCCTTGCTGCGACCTTTTCGCTACTCCCCAAAACAGCAAGTGCGATGATTTTTTCACCCTCTTTCCCCAACCAGGCCACCCCAGCAGAGACGCTCTAGTACACGATTGGTCCCGGGGACTTCTGTATGCTTTTCCTCCCTTCCCACTGATATCTCAACTAATACAGAAAGCCATCGCTCAGAAAGCTTCCATGATCCTTATTGCCCCTTACTGGCCTCGACAGGTTTGGTTCCCGTTCCTCCACCTTTATCTGTTGGAGCAACCTTGGCATCTGGACCCAGTTCCAGACCTCTTGACCCATCAGTCGGGTCAGTTGCACCACTCCCTTCCTTCTCTAAACCTCACAGCGTGGTTCCTCCAATTCCAACTTTAGCCAGGCTTCCTCTGATACCTCACTCAGTTAGAAATATCTTGATAGCCTCTCATAAATCTTCCACTCGGAAGATTTATCTTAACAAGTGGAAACGTTTTTTCCTTTTGGGCGCAGTCAAAGAATATAGATCCTTTCACTGCTTCCATTCAATCAGTTCTAGACTTTCTAGACGAACTTTTCCACTCAGGTTCGTCTCCATCTACCATTAGAGTTCAGTTGGCAGCAATTTCGAACTTTCATGTTGGAGTCTCAGAGTCCTCCATTATGTCTCTCAAACTCTGCAAAGCCTTTTTAAAGGGAGTTTTTCTCCTCAAACCACCCATCAGAGATCCTCCTCCCCAATGGGATCTCAACTTGGTTCTGACGTCCTTAATTCTTTCCCCCTTTGAACCTGCAGCTTCATGTTCAATAAAGTTACTTTCTTGGAAAACACTCTTTTTAGTAGCTATCACTTCAGCTAAAAGAGTCTCTAAACTCCATGCTCTGTGCAGTCAACCCCCTTATCTTGTGTTTCATAAGGATAGGGTGTCCTTGCGTACTAACCCGTCCTTTTTGCCCAAGGTAGCTTCACTGGCAAATTTGAATCAAACCATTGAGCTTCCTGTCTTCTTCCCTAATTATTCTAATAGATCAGAACAAAAGTTACAGTGTTTAGATATTCATCGCCAACTTGGGTACTATTTAGACAGGACCAAACAATTCAGGAAATCTGACCAACTTTTTGTTTCTTATGCAGAAGGTAGAATGGGCCTTCCAGTTTCTAAAGTGTCTCTCTCTAGATGGCTTACTTCATTGATTACCCTAGTGTATGAGATAAGACATCAACAGTTGCCATTCAAACCCAGGGCTCATTCAACTAGAGCTTTAGCCACTTATATAGCTTTCCAAGATAGGCTGCCTATTGATTCAATTTGTTCTGCAGCTACTTGGGCTTCTCCCCATACCTTCATTTCTCATTATAAGTTGGACTTGGCCTCTAGAGACCGAGCCAACTTTGGTTCCACTGTACTCAAGAGTCTGTTCCGATAGGCCACCCGGGACAAGGTGCTAGGGACGCGGTCCCATCCAGCAAGAATGAAGGCGAGATAGACAACTTAACATTTAGAAGTTATGTACCTACCATAACGTTCCATGTTAGTTGTCTTCTTCTCGCCTTCTTTCTTGCGTCCCACCCTCCTTCCCCCTAGCCAGGACAGACCTAGAGGAGTTTTTCTTTGTTCCTTTTATGGAATTTCCTTGCTAGCCTTAGCTTTCAAACGAGATCTCAGGAGTTACCGCCTAGCATTGTGGGATATAGGGGAGCCTCGAGCAGGTGGAATTAGCTCTCGAGCTTTTAGAGTGGCCGAGTTGGAGCCAAGGATCGGCTCTGAACCCATCCAGCAAGAAAGAAGGCGAGAAGAAGACAACTAACATGGAACGTTATGGTAGGTACATAACTTCTAATTTTTCATTATAGGTATTTTCAGAAAGTGCATTCAGGAATCTCTCATGATCATCCAGGAGCATAGAGGATGTTGTATAACAGGGAATACATGAATAATTTAGCTTGTTTAGGGAAACCTGGAGTTTGAGTTCTATTTGAGGGTCTTGGGGAATTTAAAGTGTAATTTTAACATGTCAGCTGAACAGGACATATCCTAATTAACACCAATTGAGTGATGAAGGGGATATAATTGGAAAATAAGGCAGGGGGGAATGACTGATGTGAGGGACATGAATTAGCAGTCACTTATGGAAGAGAGACTGAGAGATATGCAGACAAAAGTAAGTAAATGCAAATGCCATTGACTATTTCTTACAGGCCACCTGGACTTACATAAGTCTCTCATGGTCTTCCTGAGATCTAGAGGGCATCCTATAGCAGGCAATAAATTGACAATTTGTTTTGTTTAGGGTAGTTGAAGTTTAATCATTTCTCTTTGAAGGTCTAGGGGAATCTAAGGTGGCAGTGCAGCACATTAGCTTATCAGGACATGTCCTGATTAAAAGCAGTTAAGTGATGATGGGAAAATAATTGGAAGGTGGGAAAGGTTGATATTGGGGACAGGAATAAATGGTTGGTCTTGGGAGAGGAAAAGTAAGCAGGTAAAAGTATGCTGATGCATAATCTCTTCCAGATGGCTTACAGCTCACCTTGTTATAATTTCAAACAGTACAGTTATAAAAAGGTGTGGAGAATGAGATAGGTGTCAAGGACAGTTAAACTGCAGCTAACTATTCCAGTATTCCAGTTAAATACAAATAACAGATCATTTAAATCAATGGGAAACTGATTCTGGAAAGGAAAGTTTGCAGCTATGTGAACAGAGATTGTGACAACTCTGGGATATATTCATTAAGTAGGTAAATTGAGGAGATCAGTGAGTGAAGGCAAAATGCATTATTGGGACACGCACTGGCTTGTTTAAAAAAAAAAAAAAATCAAGTCAGTCACAGAGCGTAACTGCTACCTGAGCATGATTGCGCTAGCAAGATACTTACTAGCCAATGCAGATACTGAGCCTTCATTTTTCAGGGCAGAATGTTTGCTTCCCCTTAGTTAATAGGTTCTGAATCCTTTGAAGACATCACTATCTGGGGTAATCACGAGGAAAGGCCTGTATATGTGTTGTAGCATCAGTGAATAGATCACAGTGTTGTCAGAAACATGCATTATTTCAAGAGGATTTATGTGGCCTGACTTGTAGAAGTGACTGGAGAATAAGCATACTTGTCCAGTTGTACAAGTAAAGGGGATATCCACAACTGTGGGAAGTACAGCGGTATCAGACTCCTGTCAAATTGCATGAAAGTTCTGGAAAGGGTGATTGATAAATGGATACACAGTGTAATAGAGAGTAAGATGGGAGATAAATAGTTTGGATTCATATCAGGATGCAGCACAACTGAACCAATATTTGCAGTGAGACAGACAGAGATGAGAAAAGAGTCCAACTGGGCCTTCCTAAACTTGTAGAAAGCATATGACATGGTCCCAAGAAAGCTGATTTGGGTAGTCTTGTGGTGGATTGAAGTTCCTGAAACACTGGTAGAATTAGTGAGGTTATGTTACAAGGACCCAATGACTCAAGTATGAATAGTGTTTGGTCTCACAGAGGGGTTCCCAGTGGACGTGGGTGTACACAAGAGTTCAGCTCTGACCCCACTGCTGTTCATAAGGGTGATGTACTACATTTGCAAACAGGTCAGAGAGGACACATCAGCAAAGTTGCTGTATGCAGATGATGTGGCACTAAAGGCATACCTCTGAGCAAGAACTTCAGCAAACGATAGGTGAATGGAATGCAAAAGTGAAGGTACTGTCATTATTTACTATCTAAAGTATGAAATAATAAAAGAGGTGATAATAGATGTGATGGCTTCTCTTTACCCTGAGCCAGTGATCAAGGAGCCTCAATCCTCATCACTGACACCGTCAAGATATGGTCACTAAAAACAGGAATGATTTTACACAGTAGTTTCAAATCCAGCTCTATGCATCAAGCACAGTTTCCCCCAACAGCACAGAGGGATCACGCTCCCTGGGACTGGACTCTGTCTATCCAGATCCCGAACAAGACACACTTTGGAGCACTGTGTCCCAGTTTCAAGTAGATGATAAACTCACACCTGGGTATTTGTTTTTCACACACACACACACACACACACATATATATATATATATATATATATATATATATATATATATATATATATATGTATATGTATATGTACATACACACACTGCTGGGAAAGGCTGGTACAGATTTACCTTGCTGCCACCAGTTATTCACTGTCAGGCTCTTACAAGGGTATCCAATTATATTGAGTAAAATCAGTACTAACATAAATGGTTACCAAAGCACCCAAGCTTTTTGGAGTGGCCAAGGCATCACTAAAATAAGCACAGGTACTCTCAACACGTTAAAAGTATTCTCTGAAAGACCAACCACAATGAAAGGTATAGAATATTTAATAATAAATAGAAAACACAAGAATACCAAATATCAGAGTATAGTAAACATCAAAGTTTCAGTCACAGGTCACAGGAGAAATAAAAGGGACACAGCTGAACAAATTCAAACAGATGCACGAAAAACACTACTTAACTGATCTCACTGTATTTCCTGACTGTCTAAAGAATAACTGTTCCCTAGTTAACTTAATACAACAAGGCAAGATTAGATGTTGAGATGCTTACTTCCTCAAGGGAAGGTGATGAGCCTTCTAACAGAATGAACTGAACTTTGCTAACTTTTTATATCAGGTTCCAAAGAAAACAAAACAAAAGTTATGTGAGTTCCATCCTCTCAGTGCTGGTTATAGAATGACTTCACATCTGATCACCTGACTCTGTTACTATACACATTCAGAGCTTTATCAGTCTGCTGCATGTTTACTACAGAAGACCTTGTTTTACTCACAGTAGTTGGTGTCAGCAAAAAAACTCTTAGGGAACCTCATGTCATCTGCTGTCATTTGTTTTCCATCATTCGAATATTGTCTGTGGTGTGTGTAGTTTTAGCATTATGTTTGTTTATTTATTTGATATGATACTTTTTCATAGGTTGGTACTAGGCTATCGTCCCTAGGGCCTATACAAGCCTAGCCATAACAATTCCCTGGATATTTATAGGTTCATAGGTTGGTACTAGGCTATCGGCCCTAGAGGCCTATACAAGCCTAACCATAACAATTCCAGGATTATTTATAGGTTCATAGGTTGGTACTTTGCAGCTTTTTCATGATTAGTTCTAGCAGACGGCCTGAACCTTTGTTTTAAAAAGTGAAAGTGTGACCACCAACAAATTGCCAAGCAGATTTTCAAGTGTATTTAAGTGTTTATTCGCTAATCACTGCAAACAGTAAAACACTAAAATAAATTAAATACAATATTGTAACTCGGACATTAAAAGAAAAGAAGTCAGGCCAAAATAACTGTTTGTAAAAGCTGTCACCAAAAACCATATCAACCAAATAAGATTTAATGGAAGCTTTGAAAGAGGGCAAAATTAGATACTTCCTAAGCTACAGTGCAGTGCTTGAGCAAGTGATCATCTCCGAAGAAGATCTGTGCTGTATTACCAGACCCAGTAAAAGCCAGAGAGGGCAGAGGACAGCAATCAAGCAGGGTGGTGAGGATTATTTAACTCCTTCAGGTAGGAGAGACCAAGACATGAAAAGACAACAATTATCAACACTAAGACTGAAAATTATATGTGACCAGGCAGAGATGGGGTGTCAGTAGAGCTTCTGATACTGCAGCCATAATGTGCTGGCCCAGTAAGTAACAGTAAATAAATAAGCCACTGTATTCTATATTTCCAATAAGGCATCAGTCCCCATATTAGTCATGAAAAACTTAAAATGGATGACAGTAGACATTTCTTGGGTGGGTTGAGTCAAGTACCCTGTCTTGACAACTGAGATGGAAGCACATTGCTATATGACAGTGGAGTTCTGTTCCTTAACTTCAAATGGTGCATACTTTAGATACAGAATCTTACATGTAGAGTGTTTGATATTAGGAGATGGATAAATTGGATGACAATAAAAAAAAAGAAACATAATTCTTCTTTATCATTCTGGAAGGGGCATAAGTCATTTACAGGGCTCTTTTTTCCAAAAAGCTCTCTCTCTCTCTCTCTATATATATATATATATATATATATATATAAAACTCTGTCTCTTTTTATTATGTAGAAAGAGACAAATATTTAATATACATATAAATATATATATATATATATATATATATATATATATGTATATTAAATCTTTCTCTTTCTGTTATGTAGAAAGAGACAAAGATGTAACACACACACACACACACACACACACACACACATATATATATATATATATATATATATATATATATGTGTGTGTGTGTGTGTGTGTATTACATCTTTGTCTCTTTCTACATAATAGAATTTCTCCTAGCTGTGAGATAAGCACCCACTTGGCATATCAGTGTGCCATTACCCCATTGTGAGTATTGTGGTCATTTTCTTGTACTGTTCCCTACCTTTTCCCATTTGAGAGAAAATCATGTTAATGTGTTTACAGATGTATGTGAATGTTTCACTTTTGAGTAGTAGGTGATGAGCTGAAAGTAATGTGGCATTCTGCTGGATGTTTAGATGGGAAGGCATCATCCCTAGATGTCAGTGAGTCACTCCATTATCATTCTGTAGCTTAGCAGGTAGTACACATAACCTGTCATGCCAGAATAAGAAGACTGTTGGTTCTAGCTCCATAAATGTGCTAGGAGGTTAGTTCCAGTACTGACATTGTAGTGCAGCATAAGGGGGATGGTGCACTCTTGATGTGGCATCCTCTTAATGAGATGTTAATCTATGTCCATTCTGCTTAAGTTGGTGGTAACTTATATGCCAAATCTCCCTTGTTGTATTTTTTATTCCTTTTCTCCCCATTGCCTTCTCACTATCCCATGACCTGGTTTGTCCTGATTGCTCCATTCATTCTTATTGGAGTGATAGCAGTCACAGGAGGCTGTCATCTAGGTAGCCATTAGGATTTTTTGAACATGCTCTAACTCCCACTCCACAGTGGCAACAGATATGTGTGGACTAAGATACCAGTCTTCTGGATATGCAAACTCTTATGCCAAAAACTTGGCCACAGAGTGCACTACTTGGCATGCATACCTGTATCATGATCTGTTTCTTGCTGACATTCCTGCAGTACTCCTAACCTTTCCTAGGTGTTACTACAGTATAGGGCTTAAGTGCCTTTCTTATCCCAGTATATGCAAGCCGGCTTTGGCTACTAATTCCCATTCTTCCTTATTTTAATTTTTCCTTTTCTGTACAATTCGTACAGCATTCTTTGGTCATCGTATTTCTTGTATTTACCTGTTTTAAATGTCTCCAGTATTCACTATATTTATTTTCAATATATTTCTTAATTTTTTTTTTTTTTGTAAACGACTAACATATAATGGACAGTCACAAAATAAAACTAACTGTGGATAAATTGGGGTTTAGCTTTGATCTTCCCAACTCTTGAAAAATGATTTTGTTCTCTGCCTTTCCAGGCATACCTCTCAACTGTCCAAATCTTTCCCTCATATTTTTAGTTTTTTTCCTCATAAAATTTATGGTTTTCTGGAAAATCCTTGAGGATTGAAGTCTATGACAGTCATTTAAGTTTTAGACTTCATATTTTTCAGTAAATGCAGTCCAACACAAAACCTTTTATTCTAGCAACTTTCTAAAGCTATAAGAGCAATAGTTATTTATTTATTGACATTTGTTGACTGGGAAAGTCTGACTGGTTTAGAAACCTATTTTCAGTGGAAGCCCAGGGAGAAAAGTTCAACATCAAGTACAGACATTTTGATAATTTACATTTGCATGTACACAATTACATTCTTTTGCAGAAAAATAATGTTTAACTTTTAATACATTATTACATACAGTTATAGACATAGTAAAGCTTAAAAAGTAAATAGAGTAGTAGTTTACAGCCAAGTCTGTCTCGGATATGAGGTATAGAATTATTTGTAAGAAGGTAATAATATCATTGTAGGTATAAGTTTTGCAGGATATTAGAGAGTGAAAGTTTTATATGTAAGATTATTAAGACAGAAGTAGAGTGATGGTTAAGGAATAGTAGCAGAGAGAGAGATGTTAAGAGGGTAGGGATATGAGTACAAGAATATGTAGTTTGAGATGTGGGGCTTGGAAGAGAGGAGAACAAGGAAGATACTAAGTAGTGAGTTAGGGGAAGAGAGTGTGAGATGCCAGGTAGTGATGGTGAGGAGGTGGCAGAATGAGGGAAAAACAGGTAGCATGAGATTATCATTAAGAGATGAGTAGTGCATATTAGTGTAAGGATGAGGAGCAGGGACAGGTGTGATTGTTAAGAAAGTGTTTTTTTAGAGTGAGTTTGAAGGTCTTAAAGGAATCTAAGATACTGATATTTGGGGGCAGGGTATTCCATAGTTTTGCAATGGTAAAAGAATAGAGGCCTTTTACCTGCTCTTTTGTTAGGTTTATGTTGTTGTTTTTCTTTCGGCTTTTCCCTGTTAGGGGTTGCCACAGCGGAACTCCGGTCCGCTAATGATTGGCAGTAGATGTTTACAGTGCCGAGGTGCCAGCTCGACGCTCAACCTTCAACGAAGGCACGCCCATTCACACATGTCTTTCGAACGCAACTCGACCGCGGGGAGGGCATGCAGACTCCACACAGATGGCATTCCAGCGAGATTTGAATGGGAGAACCTCTTGCTGTGAGGCTACAATGCTACCGCTGCACCACTACGGCTAAGCCATGTATTAGTAGGGTGGAAATTTCTGGATGGGGTATGCAGCTGTAGGATAGGTTTTAATGCTCGGAAACTGTCTGGCTTATATATTATTTTATGTGCCTGAATTAGTTGTACAAAACAAATGTACTAGGGGAAATCTAATTAAAACATGTCCTTATTCTGGACCTTTGTCCACACTTATTTTTGACTTTGTCCAAATTTCTTGTGCTTAGAGGTTGAGAGCTATGTTTCCATTTCTTCAGGAATCAGATACTTCCTTGCTAATTATATTCCATATCTTATCAAAACTAAATTCATTAAGTAAATCGTTTTTAATATAGCATCTTAACTGCAGCACAGCCACAATTTTACTATTTCATTTTTCTTAAACAATTTTGCATTTTTTCATAAATGATTTTATTATTCCAAAAAATATATCTAACGTTTCTTAGTAAAATGCATTTTCATTTCTCCCAGTTTTTCCTTGATATGTTTAAAATACCCAGAAGTTAAGTTAAATTTCTAGTTTCGGTTTCTTCCAATATTGCCCTATCTATTTTTACAGACTTTTTAATTTTCTGTCTAGCAATCTAAATGTCTGTATATGACAATTATACCACCAACATCTTTCACCCTTTACTAACTCTTGCTTCCAGTTTTTGCATCTCTACTTAAACTGGAATAACTGTGACTGGTGCTAATCCAAAATGTGTTAGATGACCCTGTCCTATTTTATTTACCATCTCTATATCCTTCTTAAACCAGCCATTTACTAAAGGGATGAACGTGTATTTTATTAACATTCTATATTTATTTCACCATCTTATAGCCAAATGCAAAGCAATACAATAAGCCTCACCTCTCTTTTGTCTCTTAAACCCTTCATTATCTCATAGGTTGGTACTAGGCTGTCATCCCTAGGACCTATACAAGCCTAACCATAACAATTCCTTGGCTATTTCTTCCCACACTATTTATTTCCCCGGACCCCTGTCTAGCAGGGTGACTGACATGATCCCCGGGGTGAATTTCCTTTCTCCCATCCAATCATCAAAGTTCCTTTTGAAGAGAGCCAAAGAGGCGCTCTGCTTGACATGTATGGGCAGTCTATTCCAGAGTCTGGAGAGTCTCTGGGTCAGGAACCTATCCCTCCAGTATGTTTTGTTTATTGTGATGACAAGGTTTAGATCCCTGGAGTGTGTGGCTCTGAGGGATTGGGATTTATTTAAGTGTAGCATGTCCAACAGCTCTGGGTTTGACATGGCCTTGTATGTTAAGCAGAGATTGCCTCTTGAGTAGACAATATGCGACAGTATATAGCTGGAGTTTTTAAGGTGGTCAGCATAGAGCATCTGCTTTAGGCCTGTGATTCTTTTAGTGAGGTATTTCTGTGGACTTTCCAGTTGTTGCAGATGTCCTGAGAGGTACATACCAAATGGGGTGTTGTATTCTATAATGGGTCTAATGAGGGATGAGTACAGTGGGACAATGACCTCCTTTTTTCTGGATGAAAAGCCCTTAGTGATGAGGTATGCCCTATAGAAGGATTTCCTGACTGTTGTGACGATGTGGTTATCGAAGGTGAGACCACTGTCCACCTGTGTCCCTAAGTCTCTTATCACACTTTCAGTGTTTAGTGTACTGCCACCTATGTGGTAATTCATGGGTACATGTTTTTTCCCAAAGGGGATAACTATACATTTCTTGGCATTGAGCTTGAGCCCATGGCTCTGACACCAAGCATCTGTTTCTGTAAGGCTCTTTTGTAGAGTATCCACATCATTTGGGGATTCAATAATGGCTCCCAGTTTGCAGTCATCTGCAAACTTTGTTAACCAAAGAACAGTTGACAACCCATCGAGTGACGTAGGGATTAATGCCCAGCTTAATAAGTCTATCTATGATTCCAGAGTGGGGGATGCTGTCAAAGGTCTTAGCGAGGTCCAGATAGGCTGTGTGGATCGCTTTACCCTCATCCACGGTTCTGGAGACTGATTCGAAGAAGTCAGTCAGGTTCAGGAGACAAGATCAGCCATTCACGAACTCAAACTGGGTGGGGTCCAGTGTTTGAAGGTTGCTAATGTCTTTGTTTATAAGTTCCATAATAATACATTCCATGGCCTTGCAGATCAGGCTCTTCAGACTGATGGGGTGGTAGTTCCCGGGATCCAGGGTGGATCCCCCCTTGTGGAGTAGGATAACTGGAGCTGTGCACCACTCAGCGGGCATGAAGCCTGAGGTGATTCTGTGATTAACATGACACTTAGGTGAGGTGCCAGCTCATTTTGTAGTTCATGTAATACACAGCCTGGGATGTCATTTGGTCCCATGGATGCTGTATTCATAGCTTTGGAGAGTATGTTCTTTACCTGTGTGGCCATTATTACCGGAATTTGGTAATCTTCCATTATTGAGATGGGCCGTTTAGGGGGTGAGAGGGGGGTGAAGTTGGTACTTAATTGATCTGCCTTGGCAATATCCTCGGGATCAGTATATTTAATGCCATTCTGTTGTAGCTCAGAGCAGATCTGAGCATTGCCATTTAGATTCTTGACATAGTTATAGAATGCCTTGTGGTTGTCTTTGGAATCTTTGGCAATTTCATTTTCATAACTAGCTTTGGGGGATTTTATGAGTGATCTCAGCTTCTTACTGAGGCTGGTAAGGGAGTTTTTTGCATCCTGGGATTTTCCTCTTTTCTGCAACAGTTTCTTTCTTTTGTTGTAAAGTTTGTTTATGGCAGGGGACCACCAGAATGCCTTCCTTTTTTTGGAGGAGAGTATCTTGGATCTATTTGGGATGGCACGATTTATGCATGAGTGGATGTGCTCGTACAGTACCTTAGTGTAGGATTCAGTAGTCAAACTTTCAGTTCCTGTCTGCATGGGTGTCATGACATTTGTCACTTCTGACTTGAGTAACATGAAGTTGGTTTAGGAGAAGATGTTCTTCGTCTTCCCTTGCTGCAGTCCTGACTATTGGGTATAGTCCGCGTCCCAGTCGGCCCGAATACCAGAGTATAAGGCTGACGTCGGTCATGGCGCCTTAGACTGACGTCAGTACGTCAGGGTACTAATGCGCATGACCGACGTCATTTCCTCAGTCTTTTTTGCCGCATGGTCCGATGCAGAAGCAATTTTGCGAGTGCAGGTTGGCGTTCTGAGATTTTCCGAAACCGGAGTTTCAGACCGAGTACAGAGTTGGCTAAGTAACCCGTTGAACATTTTGGTTTTTCTTGCCTCAGTATTTTACCGGATGTCAGAAAAAGTGAATAACTGTATTTCTTGTGGGAAGCAGATACCGCATAGGGATTTTCATACATTGTGTATACCTTGTTTAGGGCCTGAGCACGACGTTGTTGGTTGCCGCTCTTGTGCTAGATTTAACAAGCGCACTATTAAGAGGAGGCTTGATTGTGCTAGGTTAGTGTTTGGGAAGCGTTGCAATTATACTATGCCGTCGGATGCTCCGACGCCTGCTTCATCTAAGAAGCGCAAGGACAAAACAGTGAAGTCTAGGGGTGAGGAACCGGCAGTCCCGGACGGCGGTCCTTTAGAAGGCTCAGGGGAGCCAGAGGTTTTGCCAGGAGTCTCTATGGAGTCTCAGGCAGATACTTTACTGTTACAGGATGTGCCCTCTCAGGAGGTAGGCCAGGCTGAGGGGGCTTCTCAGGTAACTGTTCTTCCCTCTCTTCCCAAGGTAGTTAGGGCCTCTCCTTCTGTTGCCAAAGCTTCTTTTAGAGGAAGGCCAAGTTCAGCTTCTGTAGGGGCTTCTCCTAGCATTTCGCGCTCTGTGCCTAAGAAACATATGCTTAAAATGGCAGAAGATTTGATTACTCTGATTAGAGGTTCTATGCCCCCACCTGATAAGAGGCCTAGGGTGGAACAGGAGTTTGATAGTTTTGAACAGTGTTCACAGGCTTCAGAGTCTTCTGTGGAAGACTTGCAAGAGTTTCCTGCTTATTCTGATTCTGATGTGGATGATTCCACTCCTTCAGCTTCTCCTCCTGAGGATTTTTCATTTTCAGAGACTCTTCACTCCATGAGGGAGCACTTTAAATGGGAAGGCCAAGATTACTCTGACTCCAGAAAAGGCTTAGGGAATTCTTGTTTTGCCTCAGCATAGGCCCTTAGCTATTCCTCCTGTGTTGAATGTGGTGGAGGATGTTTTGCAGAGGCTTCTCTGAACCCTGATTCCTTGCCTCCTGCTCCTGTTAAGCCTGATAGGTATTATAGGGTGCCCAAGCTCATAAGTATTTGTTTAAGAGTCCCAGGGCGGACCCAGAAACTGTTTCTCAGGGGCCTAAAGGTGTTAAAGCTTCTGTGGTTAAAAATCCTGTACCCTCTGATAAAGAGGCAAGGGCTTTGGATAGGTGGGGTAAGAAAGTATATACTTCTTCCACTCTAGCCATGAGGGCGTTGAATTGTCAATTTCATATGCTGAAATATCAGAATTATCTCCTTTCACAATTGAAATCTAAGGTGGATGCTTTGGCGGAAGGTATTGAGTGTAAAGAATTGCTGGATTTGGTTCATGTGTCTGAACAAGTGGGTAAGCATTCTTTGCAGTGTGGTTTTGATGCTGTTCAGGCCTCCTCGAGGGTGGCTGCTACTAGTTCTGTTCTTCGCAGACATGCATGGTTGAAGGATCAGAATTTAGCTGAGCATGTTAAGACCAGGATTTTGGATGCTCCTTTACAGTCTGATGTGTTGTTTGGACCGCCTGTGGAAGCAGTTTTAAAGAAAATGGAGGACAAAGCTAAGTCTATGCAGACTGTTAAAGATTTTTGCAGGTGCAGCCTCCAAGTTTAGTAGAAATTGGCCTGCTAAGGGGTGGACATATCCTGCTTATGGTTCCCAGTCTAGGGGTAGATCTAGACGTGGTAGGGGCAGGGCTCAAGGTTCGTTTAGGCCTAGATCAGACAGTTCACCTGCTCAGACTTCTGGTGAGGGCAGGGGTCAGTCCTTTCGTAAGCAGAACCAATGACCTGCCTTTTCAGCTGCCAGTGGACTCTCGTCTGGCAGCTCCTTTGGGAGGAAGATTGTCTCTTTTCAAAGAAAATTGGGATTTAATCACTCAAGACAGATGGGTGCTGGATATCATTCATCACGGGTACAGATTTTATTTCCACACAATGCCCCCTTTCAAAGGCATGCCAGATGTTCCTCCTCCACAAAGAAAAGAGGCTCTCAAGCAAGTTTCTCAGTTACTCCAGATAGGGGCTATTCAGCCAGTCCCTGTGTCAGAAAGGGGCTTCGGATTTTATTCTCGCCTGTTCCTAGTACCAAAGAAGGGGAACACGTGGAGACCAATTTTGGATTTATCTATCCTCAACACTTATCTGGACATTCCCAAGTTCAAGATGTTGACGTTACAGCAACTGTTACATCTGCTGGGCAAGGATCATTGGATGGTAACTTTGGATCTCAAGGAAGCTTACCTTCATGTGCCCATAAGGCTAAGTTGCAGAAAGTACCTGCGGTTTCGAACTGGAGATTTTCATTATCAGTTCTCTGCATTGCCCTTTGGCTTATCTACTGCGCCCAGAGTATTCACAAAGGTTCTGGCTCCAGTGATAGCTTACTTCAGGCTTCAAGGCATTCAAATTTATCCTTACTTGGACGACTGCCTGATTCTGGCTCAAGAAAAAGAACACCTTCTACAGCATCTGGAATATGTCATAGCAGTGCTAAGATGCCTAGGGTATTCTGTGAACGAAATAAAGTCCAGTCTAGTACCCTCTCAAGACATGTGCTTTCTGGGTGTGAGACTGAATACAGCAGCCCAGATGGCCTTTTAACCCCGGACAAACAAATGAGTCTGTCACTTTACTTCCATCAACTATCTCATCAGTCCGTGCTGACTGCAAGGACAGTCCTTCAAGCATTAGGGTTCATGGCATCTTGTATTCTGGTGCTTCCCAATGCCAAACTGCATATGAGGAAGCTGCAATGGTATCTCAAAATGTATGGACACAGCACTGCCAAGATTTGGACACTGTCATTCAAATAATACCTTGCCTTCAAAAGGAATTCTTGTGGTGGGCTCAGGAATGTCACCTAAACAAGGGACTCTCTGTGACCCGGCCAGAGGCGAGTCAGATTTTAACGACAGATGCCTCGGACACTGCTTGGGGAGCTCATCTAAATGGAAAGTGGATACAAGACAAGTGGCCTGCCAGACTACAGCATCTACATATCAACATGAAGGAGATGTTAGCAGTCCAGTTTGCATTGATGGCGTTCAAGGAGTTACTTCTTCCAGGGCAGGTGTTGATTCTGACAGACAACACAACTGTCATGTGGTACATCAACAAGCAAGGGGGAACACATTCTTATCCTCTATGCAGGCAAGCAATGATTTTATGGGAGACTGCGTTAAGCCTGCAACTGACTCTTCAGGCAAGGTTTCTGCCAGGAGCACAGAACTCCCTAGCAGATGTATTAAGCAGACAAATCATGGATCCCCACGAGTGGAAACTGGATCTTCATGTATTTCAGAAATTGACAGTGTCATGGGGAACTCCAGACATAGATCTGTTCGCTTCTCCACTAAACCACCAGCTGCCAAAGTATTGCACAAAGGGGTTTCATCACACAGCTTGGAAAGTGGATGCTCTGTCTTTCAGTTGGAAAAACCTTCATGTCTATGCTTTTCCACCTCTACCTCTTCTTCCAAAGGTATTACTAAAGGTCAGACAGGACAGGCCAAGGATGATTTTGATAGCTCCAGATTGGCCTCGGCAACACTGGTACCCACTTCTAAGGAGTCTTGTAAAGAAGCCTCCATGGCCTTTACCTCTGATTCCTCATCTGTTATCTCAGAAGGACGGTCATCTGCTCAATGTCAAGCTTCAATCTCTCCATCTCACAGCTTGGCATATTCTGTATTGAAACATGGAAGGTCTCAGCTTCCTCAACAAGTTTTAAATGTGATTATGGAAGCTAGAAGGCCTAGTACTAGGAGAGTGTACGCAGAAAAATGGAAGAGATTTTTATTTTGGTGTACAGCAAAGAATTTGGAGATTTCAGAGCCTAATTTGAGTGTGGCTCTTCAATATCTTACGGAGTTATTGGACAAAGGTTTGTCTTTCTCTTCCATAAAGATTCATGCTGCAGCAATTTCAGCTCACTATGATTGTGACCCACCTTTGTTTTCGCATCCTTTGTTCAAGCAGTTTCTTAGAGGGCAAAGAATATAAGACCCCCACGAGAGCTCCTACTCCTGCTTGGGATCTCAATTTTGTGTTGGAAAAACTTACTCTACAACCTTTTGAGCCGGCAGCTACTGCTGAATTGAAATATTTGTCATGGAAGACTGCTTTTCTGTTGGCTATTACTTCTGCAAGAAGGGTGTCTGAGTTGCAGGCCCTTATGGCAGTAGAGCCCTTTTGATTTTCCATAAGGACAGGGTATCATTACGTACTAATCCTTCCTTTATGCCTAAGGTGGTTTCTAGTGTGGCTTTAAACCAAACTATTCATTTGCCTACGTTTTTGCAGATCCTCAAAATAAAGGGGAAAAGATTTTGCACACTTTAGATGTACACAGGCAATTGCGTTATTATTTGAGCAGGACTAAAGATTTTAGGCAGTCTCAGCAGTTACTTGTTTCTTTTGCTTTAAGTTCACAGGGCAAACCTGTGTCAAAACAAACTATTTCTAGGTGGATTGGCTTTTGCATTGCATTTTGTTATTCCCATCATGGCAAAGAGGTTCCAGCTGGGATTAGGCCTCATTCCACTAGGGCTACTGCCACTTCAACAGCATTTCTAAGGGGGTGGCAACTAAGGATATTCTGGAAGCAGCTACTTGGAGTTCAGTGCATACTTTCTCTAGGCATTATCACCTGCCTATATACTCTAAGACTAGAGCTGGTTTTGCCACAGCTGTTTTACAAGGCATGTTGTCAGCTCCTGCTACTTTATAATTTGCCAGCCTCCCTTACCTCTGCTTTGGGATTCTACCCAATAGTCAGGACTGCAGCAAGGGAAGACGAAGAACATAGTACAGTTTTGTACCTACCATAAATGTAGATGTTCGAGGATTCCCTTGCTGCAGTCCAATTTACCCTCCCTCCTTCCCTCTGTGTTTCAGGGTGGTTGTGTAGGTGAGTTTACATGCTTATATTTTTGTATATATATATTACTGTATATATTGTACATGTTTATTGGTGCAGGTTGTTTTTGGGACTTGTCTTTTTGGGTCTTCTGACATCTGGGGCAAGAAAAGACTGAGGAAATGACGTCGGTCATGCGCATTAGTACCCTGACGTACTGACGTCAGTCTAAGGCGCCATGACCGACGTCAGCCTTATACTCTGGTATTCGGGCCGACTGGGACGCGGACTATACCCAATAGTCAGGACTGCAGCAAGGGAATCCTCGAACATCTACATTTATGGTAGGTACAAAACTGTACTTTTTTTATGGAGGTGGGATGTGGATGTTAAGGGTGATTAGCTTATGGTCAGACCTGACCAACGAGGGGGTGACCATAGGTGTGGAGCATCGATTTCTCATGTTGGAAATGACCAGGTCTAGGATATTGGAGCCCCTAGTGGGACTATGGATTAGCTGATCCAGGGCATTGGAATTTATGATTTCCAAGAACCGTTGGGCAAAGGTGTTGGTACATGAGTAGTTTTCCCAGTTACTGGCAGGGTAGTTGATATCACCCAGTATTAGGGTGTTTGGTTGAATCTTAATATTTTCCAGTATGTTTAGAAAGGTGTAGTGAGAATCTTGGGGCATGGTGGGGGATCTGTATCAAGCTACAATATGTATTGCAGTCTTACCTAGTGTTAGTTGCACCTGCAGAATTTCAGATGCATTGTGTTGGGCAACTAACCTGGTGGTGTGAATATCCTTAGTGAATATAGGCACTCCTCCACCTTTAGTGTTTCGGTCCTGGTTTGGTGGCCGAAAAGTGCGGTAAGAGTTGTAGCCTGGTATTGCAGGGGTGCTCTCTGGATCCTTGAGCCAGGTCTCAGTTACTGCACTGATATCGATGTTCTCCATTTTAAGGAGTGCCTCGAGAGAATGTATTTTGAGGTTTAGACTTCTAGCAATGAATAGCATTACCTTCAGAATTTGTATGCTCGTACCTGTTACGGTGGTGGTTTTGTCATTTGAACTTTACCTAAAAAAGGCACTATAAGGGTGGTAAGAGCCTTAGCCAGTAACCTGAATCCCAGGGGAGACAGGTGCAGACCATCTCTAGCAAAGCATCGTGGTTTTTTGATCATGTCATCTCAGGCAAACAGATACTGGATCCCCTTTGACACCAGAAGCTTAGCCAATTGTTGAAGTCAATCTTTTTGTCCTTATATTGTAATATCATTCTGGTTGAAGGCAGGATGCTACTCAGGGCTTAGGGTCATACCTGCCTGCGCCACATGATCTGAGAGCTCTTCCATGTCTCTTTTCATGTAGTCCAGGGAGGTACGTCTCAAGTTATTCACTCCAACATGGACAATGACAGAGTCATATTTGTACTTGTTGAGGAGTGACGTGAGTGCATGATGTGGCGGATCCTGGCACCCGATAGGCAGTTGACTGCAATTTTCCCCTTGCTCAGCCTAGTGAGTGGGACATCAGTGTGCCTGACTATAGAGTTGCCTATGACTAAAGTGTTAGGCACGTTGTCTTGCCGTAGGGGCTGTTGCTGGGTGGCACACTGGTGTGGTGAGCTATGTGACACTTTGGTTGTGATTGGTGTTTGTTTGCATTTCAGCTTCGGAGGTCCCTGTTAACAAAATGTCCAATATATCTTCTCCCCCCACCATGGCTGTTAACCAAATGCCCCATACATATCTTCCTTTCCCCCACTATGTATTACTTTTGACATTAACTCATAGTATTCATTCTTAACTGTTTACTTTTCAAGAATAGTTTATAACTACAATATGATAAAGCTATGACAAGTGAAAGGATAAAATGAATTACTGTGACATAGGCTGGTACAGATCATGACAGATATAAAGTGATAAAAAGAGTTTAAAGATACCTGCATAAGTGAAACTGAAATAGGCTACTGCAGTGTCTTAGGAGTAAGCAAACAATATGCCTCAGCTCACAAAATGGAATTCTGCTGCAAAGCAAAAGAAGAAAGCGACAGAGGAAGTATATTGAGTTATAAAATAATGTTACAGAATAATCACCAGTATTGTTAAAGTTAAGTTAAGATAATGTTTGGAAGTATGCCAAGCTATTAACTAGTAACAGATATTCAGAAGTCTTGTTTATCATCTTCTTCTTTTGGCTGCTCCCGTTAGGGGTCGCCACAGCAGATCAACTGTTTCCATTTCCTTCTGTCCTCTGCATCTTGCTCTGTCACACCAACCACCTGCATATCCTCTCTCACCACATCCATAAACCTTATCTTAGGCTTTCCTCTTTTCCTGTTACCTGGCAGCTTCATCCTTAGCATCTTTTTCCCAATATACTCTGCATCCCTCCTCAGCACATGTCCAAACCAACGTAATCTTGCCTCTCTGGCTTTGTCTCCAAACCTTCCAACCTGGACTTGACCATCTAATGTACTTATTCCTAATCCTGTCCATCCTGGTCACACCCAGTGCAAATCATAACATCTTCACCTATGCCACATCAAGCTCTGACTCCTGCCTTTTTGTCAATGCCACTGTCTCCAACCCGTATAACATAGCTGGTCTCACTACCCTCTTGTAGACCTTCCCTTTCACACTTACTGGTACTTGTCTGTCACAAATTATTCCTGACACTCTTCTCCACCCACTCCATCCTGCCTGTACACTCTTCTTCACCTCTCTTCCACACTCACCATTACTCTGAACTGTTGATCCCAAGTACTTAAACTCATTCACCTTCGCCACCTCTACTCCCTGCATCCACACCATTCCTCTATCCTTCCTCTCATTCACACACATATATTCTGTCTTAGTCCTGCTGACCTTCATCCCTCTTCTCTCTAGAGCATATCTCCATCTCTCCAGCGTCTTCTCTACTTGTTCCCTACTCTGACTACAGATCACAATGTCATCTGCAAACATCGTAGTCCATGGGGACTCCTGCTGATCTCGTCTGTCAACCTGTCCGTCATCATTGCAAATAAGAAAGGGCTCAGAGCTGATCCTTGCTGTAATCCCACCTCCACCTTAAATGCATCTGTCACTCCCAACGCAGACCTCACCACTGTCACACAACCCTCGTACATATCTTGTACCACTCTTACATACTTCTCTGACACTCCCAACTTCCTCATACAATACCTCAACTCCTCTCTAGGCACCCTGTCATACGCTTTCTCTAAATCCACAAAGACACAATGCAACTCCTTCTGACCTTCTCTGTACTTCTCCATCAACACCCTCAGAACAAACATTGCATCTGTAGTGCTCTTTCCTGGCATGAAACCATACTGCTGATCACTAATCAGCACCTCCCTTCATAACCTAGCTTCCACTACTCTTTCCCATAACTTCATGCTGTGACTGATCAGTTTAATCCCTCTGTAATTACTACAGCTCTGCACATCACCCTTATTCTTAAAAATGGGTACCAAAACACTTTTTCTCCATTCCTCAGGCATCATCTCACTTTCCAAGATTTCATTAAACAATCTAGTTAAAAACTCCACTGCCATTTCACCTAAACACCTCCATGCATCCACAGGTATGTCATCTGGACCAACAGCTTTTCCGTTCTTCATCCTCTTCATAGCTATCCTTAATTCCTCCTTGCTAATCCACTGCACTTCATGATTCACTATTCACACATCATCCAACCTTCTCTCCCTCTCATTCTCTTCATTCATCAACCCCTCAAAGTACTCTTTCCATCTGCTCAACACACTCTCCTCGCTTGTAAGTACGTTTCCCTCATTATCCTTTATCACCCTTACCTGCTGCACATCTTTACTAGCTCGGTCCCTGTGTCGAGCCAATCGGTACAGGTCCTTTTCTCCCTCCTTAGTGTCCAACCTTTTATACAACTCTTCATATGCCTTATCCTTAGCCTTCGTCACCTCTTTCTTTGCCATGCACCTTATCTCCTTATATTCTTGTCTACTTTCATCATCTCTTTGACAATCCCACTTCTTCTTCGCCAACCTCTTTCTCTGTATACTCTCCTGATACTCTCCTGTACTTCTTCATTCCACCACCAGGTCTCCTTGTCCTCCTTCCTCTTTCCAGATGTCACACTAAGCACCCTCCTAGCCATCTCTCTTACTAGCTCTGCTGTAGTTACCCAGCTATTCGGTAACTCTTCACTGACACCCAGTGCCTGTCTTAACTCTTCTTGAGCATCACCTCACAATTACCCTTTTTCAATTTCCACCATTTGATCCTTGGTGCTGCCCTCACACTCATCCTCCTCTTCTTAATCACCAATGTCATCCTACAAACCACCATCCTATGCTGCCTAACTACACTTTCCCCTGCCACCACTTTACAGTCTCCAATCTCCTTCAGCTTTGCCCTTCTACATAAGATATAATCCACCTGTGTGTATCTTCCTCCACTCTTGTATGTCACCCTATGCTCCTCCCTCTTGTTAAAATACGTATTCATCACAGCCATGTCCATCCTTTTCGCAAAATCCACTACCATCTGCCCTTCTGCATTCCTTTGCTTAACACCATACCTACCCATCACTTCCTCGTCTCCTCTGTTCCCTTCACCAACATGTTCATTGAAATCTGCCCCAATCACCAGTCTCTCACCCTTGGGTACAGTCATCAGCACTTCATCCAACTAGAAAGCATTAGTATCTTTGTGAGTCTGAATCTCATAAGCATGCTCATATATCCTTCTTCGGAGTTTTCGCTCAGTCTTACCGACATAAAATGCCTGACAATACTGACATATGACTAGATAAACAAGGCCACTAGACTCACAATTACTATATTCCTTACCCTTGATCGTTGTGTTTCTACTTTCCTGATACACTCCTTATTTGCTGTGTAACTACACTGGGCACAATGGTCACATTTGAAAGTTCCTTTTCTTTTCCTTATTGCATGGTCACATTTGAAAGTTCCTTTTCTTTTCCTTATTGCACTATTATGCTCTACTTCTTTTTCTAATACATTTTTCAAACTGTATGAGTTTCTAAAGATCACTTTCAGTTTGTTCTTGGTTAACTTCGGAAGGTCTGTCAGTGCAATAAACCTACTCCATTCAGTGTCCAAGAGAGACCTGATCAAGTTGCAACTTCCATTATATTCTAAGCACAAGCAAAGATGTAGTAATGCCCAATACAAGTTCTTTGTCATAGAAAGTGTAAAGATGGATGGAAGGGGTGGTCTAGGGGAAGAGACAATGGAATACAGGGAGCTATGGTAGCAGATCACCTTCCAAGCAAATAAATTTCCTGGACTAAATGATTATATCTCAATAGCCCCTGTGCTAAAGTTAAGGGCAGTTATCCTTTAACAAATGTTTTCTTAAGGGAATACTTATTTGCTAAGTCTTTGCAATATGTATTTTCATCCCCTGAACTTATTTTTAATAGCAAATGTATATTTTTTATACACATATACATATTTATATTTTTTTTAATGCTAGTCAATAAAGCATATGTTGTGTGTGCATTCACTGCATTTTTAAGGTTGCACTTCAATGAAAGGACACTAGAGGGAGGTTTATGTTGATTTTTTTTCTATGCTTTTTAAGTACACTTAAAAGTTGTAAAGTATGTTGTTGTTGTTGTCTTTCGGCTTTTCCCGGTTAGGGGTCGCCACAGCGGAACTCCGGTCCGCTAATGATTGGCAGTAGAGTTTTACGTGCCGAGTTGCCAGCTCTGACGCACAACCTTCAATGAAGGTACGCCCATTCACGCATGTCTCCACACAGAAGACGCTCTAGCTGAGAATTGAACAGGACAACGTCTTACTGTGAGGCGACAACACTACCGCAGCACCACCACCGCAGTATACACTTAAAGTTTTAAAGTATAGGATTTAATATTAACTTAAGGAAGTTTTAATAATGTACATCATTATTTATTTTTATAAGAAAAGGTATATTGACAGTATTGTTTTTAAAATGTCAACTGCATTTATGTTTATGGTATTTTAAAATGGCTATTTTAACTGTATTTAACACAGTCACTCACACTGCTTTTCACATTTTGTATTAATGACTTTTACAATTTCATTGGTTAATTAACTAATTTTATAGAGTAGAGGAAGTATAAATGTAAGGGTTTTAACAGTCAGTCCACATCTGAAGAAGTAACTTGAAACAAAAACGTATTGTGTAGGAAACGTTAATGTCAGATTTATATGTGTTTTCATTAAAGTTGTGATTTGGCACTTCAGCAGCTGGTCTTCGATCCTTGGTGTTACCTTTGGATGTGCTCTGAGTTTTATATGGTGCCTTGGTGAACTTTTTATTATGTTTAGTTGTGCAGTTTAACATTTTATTGTCCCCTGTTTTTCCAAATAATACTGATTGTTCAAAACATTCCTTGGTGCCAAAACTCTAGAACACTTCTCCCAGTATTGTTTTTTTCCCTCCTTTTTCATACTTATTCATTTAATGAATAGTCAGCAAATTAAATATAACAGATATAGTTCCCCAAATCATAAGTCCAATTTAATGCTGTCATCACATTTTATTCTTTACGCTGCTAAAATTAACAGTTACATATTTTGTAACATTATCTGACATTTTTTACTTTTCTTCCTTTTCTATTTTGTATTCACTCTTCATTTTTACTTTCTGGTGTAGTACTTTCTACTCCAAATTTTTTCCCCTGTCTTGTCTGTCCCGTTGTAATCTTTTATTTTCGTCTGCATCTGCATCAAATGCTTCCTATTGTATTGTTCACTTCTTTCAACATTTTCTCTTTCGTTTTGTTGATTTGTATTTGCAATGTTTTCATCTTTATGTAAAATTGATACCCGCCCCACATATTCTGCAGTTCATATTCACAAACTGTCACTTTTTGCACAATGTCTCATTTCCTTTTTCTTATTTTTGAACTGGAAATAAACTGCTCATACCTGGATTGAAGTAAAGTCGTTTGGAATGCAAATCAGACAATGGTTATTTATTATTCTCCAGCAGGTCTGCTTTCCCAAGTGTAATTACCTAAATTAATCCACACTGTCATTTTTTAGTCCCACTGATACCAGAAGAGTGTTCTGGAGTTCAAAACTTTCTAGAAGAATTGTTGCCAGTTTAACCAAATTAGAAATGAACTGCATTTCTTTAAATAATTTTGATCTAATTTTTCCATCTTGTACTGCTTGAGAAAAAGTTTGTATACTTATTGCATTGTGTTCAACAATTCCATGTTCTGAATATGCTTTAAGTGGCATTTCATACAGGTCACATGGTTCTTGTGATTCAATTCATACTGATGTGTATCTCACTGAGACAGTTAGTGTATTGTGAAAGTAACTTTCTCCGCATTTGTCCTAACAAAAAAAATCACATCATGCCACATTGTCTGTATTTGGGTCTTGGGGTTTTTTTTCTTACAATAACTTCAGCAAAACTGCTAAAGCATCATCCATCTCTACCATTGTCAGCCTGCATGAAAGTCAGTCATGACTGTTGGTGCATTCCTCTGCAGAGTAGATTAAGTTCCTTGATGACCCAGCCAAATATACTTAGGCAGTATAAATGCCAACTTACATTTCCATGACAAAGAGGCCACAGGAAGTAAAATGATCAAATGAAGATAAAATATATGGTACAGTTTTCAGTGTACTTGATCCCAGGATTAACAAGAGTTGTTTTAAATGTTTGCTGCATACTTCGGTCAAGAGTAATTTCTTATCTGTGAGATCATTTTTGAGGTAAGAATTAGATCAAAATGTGAGCTTTAAAAAGATGTGCACAATTATCCTACCTCTTCCTTTATTTTTTTTTTTTGTATATTGTTGACATCAGTTAAATATTTCTCTAAGCTGGCAGTGGGTGAATTCCGTAATTTTTCACTGTTCATTATATTAGCTGTTTTGCTGTTCAGTAGTTCGAACAGGTCCACTATATTAATGTATGTTTTTTGTTGCTAGCTGTTCTTTCTTTAGTTAAGCTATGTAAAAAAACATACTTGAAATCCTTATGTGCATCAAGTGCGTTTGTTAGCAAACACTGTCAGACTTTGTAAGCTGGTATTGGTAATTTGCTAAATGGTTTAGATTGTTTTTTAATTAGGATTGTGTTACAACGTCCGAGCTTTTATGGTACATATTCTTATTATGTATATATTTATTGTATTTTTTTTATTTAAGGTATTAAAATTAATTCATCTATTATACTAGAAAATTGGTTTAGCCTTCATTTTTTTCTTATAAAATCAAGATACAAGTTACTACTTCCAAGTAATTTCTCTTACACAAATCATGGGATCCTGTTGGAATTATCATGAATGTACATTTGTAGTTTATTAGAAGAGTTACTAAGCTACCTTTATATCAGAAATGTTAGCACCTAACAGGCAAGTAATCGACCTGTTTAGGTTGTTTGTATAAAAGAAGTTCATGTTCTTTTTACTGGGTTAGCTACTGTGTATGAAAATGCATTTGTAACATTTTCCTACTTTCACCTGCTCAGCATTTTCAGTGACTTGTTTGGTTAATGTGTTCATTAACATGACTAAACTTTTATTTCCATATATTGGGACTTTTATTCCCTTTCTATGTTTTTTCCTTCAAAATGTTTTCCTTTTATTTTTGATTGAGAGTAACATAACTAAATTTAAATTCTAATAGGATATTTGTCCTTTTCCTTTTTAAGCCCCAAGTACCAGTAGATTCTGAATCTGAGTGACTTATCCAAGAAATGAAAAATATTTTTGATCTAGATTACTTTTCACTTATTTTAATTAACAATGGTCATTTTGTGAATATATATTTTTTTTACTTTTCCCTCAACCATTTTTTTCAGTTTGTTTATACATTAATAAATAATTTCACTTATCCCTTTTATTATAATCTCAGGGATATGTTTTTTGTGTGTTTTCCTACTATCTGTGTGTGTTAATTCAGTGATGCCTTTGTAGGAAAATCAGTATAGAGTCTTTCTGCTAATTCCACCCCCGGTTGTTGTTATTTTTATGTCCTTCCTAGTTATTTGTAATATTTCATTTTTTTTTCATATGAGTATCTGTATTTTTTATGACTGAGTGAAGCCTGGGAATTTGTTTCTCCCGCCTGTCTGCAGACCATCAAGCTTCTTTCAGCCCATGGGTGACAGCTAGTCATGTAAGCTGTCATGCACACAGCCCTGGTTGATGAGATCTAAGATATTGTATTGCAGCTAGGCATTATGTGTTCCTTATTACAGTAGTTTATTTCTTTTTCAGAATCCTGTTTAATTAACGCAGCTTTTTTAATTAAATTTCATAGGGTGAAAATGGACCACCAGGTTTGCCTGGACCCAGAGGACCACAGGTATTTATGCTTATTTTATTTAGTCTCAGAAGTAGTTGGTCTTTGTTGCTGCCAGCATGTTACATTGCATCATAGGTTGACAGCTGTTGGAGACTGGAACAGA
Organism: Protopterus annectens; assembly: GCF_019279795.1. NCBI lineage: Eukaryota > Metazoa > Chordata > Ceratodontiformes > Protopteridae > Protopterus > Protopterus annectens. The sequence continues at coordinate 682,406,855 of NC_056750.1, forward strand.
AGCATTTGGCAGCAGTCAGCATTAGGTTGATTCAACAGGAGGGGTGTTACTTGTCTCCTTTTTTTCACTTAATTCCGTTTCTAAGACCCCTCCCTTAACTCCTGACTTTCCACCTTTAAATCAGCATAGCAAATGGTAAAAAAGCATGTTAATCCCTCTCCCCCCACTAAATGGAAATAATTACCAACTAATTAAGCTGTTTTTTCTATCTACCTATCTATGTCTAATCTGTCTACCTGTTGAGCTATCTGTGTGTCTATTTACCTGCTTGTGTTATCAACCTATCTAAATAAAAAAAATTCTGGACCCCATATATTTATTTCTATAGAAACATATTGATACGTGTGTGTATATGTACATACTTAAATACTTACATACAGATATATGTATCTTTTATTTATCCACCTTCTGTCTAAACAAAAAAGTGGCCCACATGAGTGATTAAAAAAAAAGCCAAAGTGGTTACACAACAGAGAACAGTATATGCTCACATATCCACATCACAGGTATTCCGGAACTCCATTTAAATAATGTGCAAGGCTGTATTACAGCCTTTTACTGTTTCATATAACAGGACCTGAACTGGAAATGCAGGGTCTTATGTGAGTCAGAAAAGTTATAGAACTAGCACCAAGTTAATGTACTTGTGAAGCCATGCAGAAATTTCTTCAATTATTTGTTTTATTTATTGCATTTTAAATTCAGGGGGATTTGAACAATATCCTTGCCTTGTGCAAAACCTTGGAGATGCCTTACTTGGAAAAGCATATTCTGGTATGGAGACTGTCCTGAGGAGAAACCTTGGCCTGGTGGTTGTGTGTTGAGATGGACAAGACAGTGAGGTCAATGGAATATCTGGATTTTGACTGAGGCTTATAGCAGTGCACATGTTGTCAGTGGAGGGTACATTAGTGATCATACAGACTCAGGTTTCAATGATGCAGTTATGGTATGAGTTTAAGAGGAAGAATGGACAGAGAGGGCAGGTTTATGGTCAACTTGCAACAGCACTTTTTCACAGAGAGGATGGTGATCTATATAGTGAAAGTGAATTGGCCAAGACATGAGGAAATCTGATCAGCTCTTTGTGTCATTGATAAAAGCCAATCAAAGCTTATCTATGAAAATCTTGCCCCAATGGACTGGCCATTTCATCTCTGTTTACGACTACTACAACAAACACTTAACAAGCATTCTCAGAACACATTATTAGATCCTATAGCACTTCTCTTGCCTGTTTTAAAAATGTTTTAACACAGGACAGATGTGGAGCTGTGACCTGGGCTGTAACCACGGGTGTCCCCTGTACTATTCCTACATATAAGGTTAGTACTTCGGTCAGGAATCCCTCCGGTCATAGTGAGGACGTCTGAAGATACCCTGCTCCCAGGCATAACAAACACCTCCCAAAGTGGAAAAGGCACAACTCAAATCATACAGGGACAACTCAGTGTATGTAGCTCAAAGGGCAATATTATAACAGCATTCTACTATTATCCAGCATCCTACCAGTGTATGAGATAGCAGCCTGCCGCAAGCCCCCTGAATCCATAGTTATCCCCCGTCTGCTCCTAATAACCCCATAAAGCACTACAAGTGTTGTGCAGAATCCTAGTGCTGGAAATCACCCCCTTTTCGCAACCAGGTGGCAGCATTTTTGTCATAAAAAGGGTCCTGCTAAACCCACTCTTATTAGACCTGAAGGCTTACCAAATAGGATTTATCTCTGCCCCTAACAGAGTTTTTCTACTTAACTTCTCTTTCTCCCTAGTTTTTTTTCCTTTTTTTTTGAAGGAATTACAATAGTTGCTGAACACACTACTAGTACAGAAACCACAAAAGATACAATCCCACTCCCTGCCTTTACCTGCAGTTGTAATCCTGTTCACTGATTGTTTCTCCTGAGCCACCTCACCTCTCGGCTCAATACCCCTCCCCTGTAGTCCCTACCTCATCCCCTCCCACAAAGACCCATATCCGCCCCAAGTTTTCATAGCAGTGGTGTTCTCTGTGGCGCCATTTTCAAATCAGGAAGCAAACGGCAGGTTGCGAGTCTCGCTACCCGGTAGGTTTGAACTGGAATGCAAATGTACATTGTTTAATGTAAATCATCTGCCTCAATGTGTTTGGTTTTAAATGTATTAGTCTGTTATAACACAATGCAAAATAACCATAGCTTGTGATGTTAAATCCACTATGCTACAAACGCTGTACTGGTGACACGTGCATAGAATGACCCTTTAGATATCCTCGGCAGCTTTGTTACTGTTGGGTCTATAGCAACTGTAACATATAAGGTTACAGACACTTAATATAAAAACTAAAAGCTCCGTTTGTTTGGCTTTGCTTGCTACGAACGCTGTACTGGTGACACGTGCATAAAACGACCCTAAAGATATCCTCAACAGCCTGTTACTGTTGAACCTTTAGCGACTGTAACATATAAGGTTACAGAACTTTAATATAGAACACTGAAGCTTCGTGTACTTGTTCTGTTTGACTTTAACAGTAATATATTCCTCTGATACCAGTAAAACGACTCGTATAACTGCTGAAAAGTGCTGATAGACATATATATATATATATATATATATATATATATATATATATATATATATATAAATATTAGTGTAATGTCCACAGGCTATAGGAACTGTTGCAAGTACGTTGTCCATGTTAAACGCTAATATTGTGTGTGTTTTTATGCAAGCGTACATTTGTTTTTTTTTTTTTTTACTGATTAAGTAGTGGCTCTGATTTTTTAGCGTTAGGCCACTGTTTACTTCTTTTCAGGACCTCCCGACCTTATTGTGTAGTGTGTTATTAGCGCATTTCTACAGCTATTAGTATTTACTAAATCACTTATGCTGTAAAGACCTAGTAAACCTAGTCGCTCCTACATTTTTATTAGAACTCATCTGAATGTATGTTTTCAGGTCATCCTGACCTTACTGAAAAGTGAATAGAAATATCTTTATTTATTAATTCCAAAATTAGCGTACCTATACAGTCGCTAGCACCTACGCTAGTGATGGAGTGAAGTGAAACACATAGTGGCTCCTAGAGGCTTTAGATTCCTCCCAAGAGTTGCTAATTTTCTCACTGTGCACAGGAACCTTATTCATAGGAAAACATTTTATAAACAGGAACAGTGTACTTGTGCATTGAATAAGTAATCAAACTATATTATACAGTTAGATCTTCTTGAGTTAACAATTACCTTGAATGTGCATAGAATAATCATATACATGTGAATACATTTTAGTTTGACTAGCTAACAAAGGCATTGTATTCTATATTAATTAGAATGTTTGTTTGTTACAAGTGCATTCATTGAAGTTAACAGGGGCACTTAATTTAACAATTCTGAGCTTACAAGGGCATTGTATTCCATTTTCTATAGAGTGTTTGTTTGCTACAAGTGCAATCCCCGAGTTAACAGGGGCACTGAATTTTATAGTGGTACTCCTACTTTATATCACTAATCTACCTCCCATGTCTTCCTCATCTATCCTTATTTCACTGCTGTCTCTTCCTCTGCCGCTTATTTCTACTCTTTCTTCTACTACAGTAGAGGTTGCACCCTCCTCCTGTCTATCTTCCCAATTTTACTCTTGGTATTTCTCTATCCTTGATTCACGCTGGTACTATTCCCTCTCACACTGAACGCTCCTTTCTCTATTCCTATCCTACACACAATCCTCCTCCTACTTTCCTGATGTACTAAGGTTTTGTTTTGTCTGTCCTCTCCTTACAACTGTAACCACGGGTGTCCCCTGTACTATTCCTACATATAAGGTTAGTACTTCGGTCAGGAATCCCTCCGGTCATAGTGAGGACGTCTGAAGATACCCTGCTCCCAGGCATAAACACCTCCCAAAGTGGAAAAGGCACAACTCAAATCATACAGGGACAACTCAGTGTATGTAGCTCAAAGGGCAATATTATAACAGCATTCTACTATTATCCAGCATCCTACCAGTGTATGAGATAGCAGCCTGCCGCAAGCCCCCTGAATCCACAGTTATCCCCCGTCTGCTCCTAATAACCCCATAAAGCACTACAAGTGTTGTGCAGAATCCTAGTGCTGGAAATCACCCCCTTTTTGCCACCAGGTGGCAGCATTTTTGCCATAAAAAGGTCCTGCTAAACCCACTCTTATTAGACCTGAAGGCTTACCAAATAGGATTTATCTCTGCCCCTAACAAAGTTTTTCTACTTAACAACTTCTCTTTCTCCCTAGTTTTTTTTTCCTTTTTTGAAGGAATTACAATAGTTCCTGAACACACTACTAGTACAGAAACTACAAAAGATACAATCCCACTCCCTGCCTTTACCTGCAGTTGTAATCCTGTTCACTGATTGTTTCTCCTGAGCCACCTCACCTCTTGGCTCTTCCCGCTCCATTCGCCCTACGGGCTCACTCCGCTACCCTACCTTACCCCCAACTCCCACCCACCCCCAGTGCATCTACATTTATAGCCAACCCTGACAACCAATCCAATCTCCACACCAGTCACCACCTCCCTTCAATTACACTCAGACACACCCAAGCCAAACACCCCACCCAGTAGCCAAACTAAAGATCTAGCACCCAGCCACTAACACACCCATCTTACTTCCTATCTAAATATCTCTAGTAGCCACACTAACCATGAAATTCATACCACTAGCTCTAATTCTAACTCTCACCACACTAACATTCACCACATCCACACCCACTAACATACCATTAAACAATTCATTCCACACAACACATTCTTACACACACACAAACACATATATTTCACAATCTGTTCTACGCTATTTAGTGACAGCTCATTATTCTACATATATAAAACCCCTACCACTCAGACTGTTAAAAAACAAGCACTACCTAAAACAAATATAGATCTAGCACATGCTGTAAAACTCAAACTAATGTACAAAAAATGTTTACTAATCTCAGGAGACATACACCCCAACCCAGGTCCATACAACAACATCCTCTCACACAAACAAACATCAGACCTACTTATTATAAACGTAAACTCAAGAAGTATATCAAACAAACTGCATGACCTACACACATTCATAGCCCAATACTCCCCAGATTTACTAACTATTACTGAAACCTGGCTAAAACCCTCCACCCAGAATGAAGAAATTCTTCCACCAGGCTATAACATCCTAAGACTAGACAGAAATGCTAAAAAGGGAGGCGGAGTTGCTATTCTATTTAAAAACACACTCAACCTCCAGCCTCTGCAAACCCCACTTCCCAAATTCCAAAATGCTGAAACATTAGGCTCAGTTCTATCTCTAAGCAACAAAAAGAGAATTAACATCCTTTGTAGTTATATCCCCCCAGGAAATAACTCAGCAACAATAGAAGAAATCTTACAATGGGCTACAACCAACCTGCCACAAGAAACCATACTGTTAGGAGACTTAAATCCAGATTGGCAATCCTGTAATTCTAGCAATCCCACAAACCACATTAACTTATTCGGGTTCTCTCAACTAATTCAACAACCTACCAGAGTGGATAAAAAATCCAAGAAACAGTCAACTCTTGATTGGACTTTATTCCCTAGTCAAAATTATCTCACGGGCTGTCTACCTGACTCACTCAGCGATCACTGCCCCACTTTCCTTCTTCATAAAAAGTTAAACATAACCAAACCCATACTGTATAAGGAAACTAGAAATGAACACAAGGTAAATCCACAAATTCTCAATAGTATATTACGACAATGTAATTGGCAGCCATTACATACTCTGGAACTAGACCAGGCAGTTAAACTATTCAATAGTACTTTTATGAATGTTTTGAATACAGTAGCTCCCATTAGAAAACTTAGAACCAAAGTAAACTATGCCCCTTGGCTAACTAGGACCACAAAAGGCTTACTACAAGCCAGAGATAATGCCTGGAAGATCTGGAAAAAGAACAATACTAGCTTAAATAGACAGAACTATCAACAACTTTGTAATCAAGCCAAAAGACAAACAAAGCTACTTCCTAAATCTCCAAAACAAACATTCTAAAAAAACCCAAAAGTTCTGGCATGCTATTAACTCCCTTCTAAAACCTGGTAAAACTACTACCCCCAGCACCCAACACAAATACCACTAATGACAGCTTAGCCTCTCAATTCATCCATCATTTCATAGACTCTATTCTATCACTATCTACTCAGCTATCTAGCAATAACCCTATATCCACCCCCACTAAGGACCATAGGAATATACCATCTTTTACTCTCTCTCCCATACCAACCTCCATAGTCAAAAAGCTACTCTCAAAACTAAAACCTACCACTCTTGCAGCTGATGGCCTACCCACTAATTTCCTAAAACTAGCAGCTGAATCTCTAGCCTACCCTGTCTAAATTCTGATTAACCGCTCCATCAAAGAAGCTTACATCCCTCAACTATGGAAGGTATCACATATTATCCCCCTACACAAAGGTGGAAACTCCTACGAGCTATCAAACTACCGCCCCATTGCTATCCTATCTCCCCTGTCCAAACTCCTTGAAAAATGTATTCATACCCAAGTGATGCATTTCTTAACCTCACATAATCTCCTCTCCTCAACCCAGCACGGCTTCTGCCCAAACCACAGTACAACCACTGCTCTTCTGTCTTTCACTAACCAGGTTAACCAACTCAGGAATAACAACAACTTTGTATCTGCCATATTCTTAGATCTCTCTAAGGCATTTGACATGGTTTCACATAACCTACTACTAGACACGCTATCATCAATATCCTTTGCCCCCTCTACAACTGCTTGGTTCAAAAACTATCTCTCTGATAGGAAACAATTAGTCAAATGGCAAGGAGCACTATCACCTTTACTATCATCCACCATAGGTGTGCTGCAAGGCTCAATACTAGGCCCATTACTTTTCACTATTTTCACCAATAGACTACACACCTCCACACTGCATGCATCACTCATATAGTATGCTGATGACTCCACCTTAATCTGCTCAGCCCCATCCCTTACCACTCTTCAGAACCTTACCCAGGAATCATTCAACTCCATTGAAAAATGGATTACTGTTATCCAACTGATTCTTAACCCCCAACAAGACAAAACTACTACTATTCACCCCAACCAAATACAAACCCACACCCCCCCTTTTTTCACTATCACTTCCAACAATGGCACCACAATTTCCCCCTCCCTCCATACAAAACTCCTTGGCATTGAAATAGATAAAGATCTTCACTTCGATGTCCATATCTCTCAAACCATTAAGAAAGTACATAAAAAATTAGGAACACTGTATAAACACAAACACTTCCTAACAGACCAAGCACAAATCACCCTAGCCCAAACCCACCTTCTATCTACCCTAATGTATGCATCTCCAATCCTAACCCACATTAGGAAAACAGACATGAACAAACTAGAGTCATGTTACAATAAGATTGCTAAATTCGCCAATAACTCTGCTTTTCGTAGCCATCATTGCATTGCTCTAAAAGAGCTACATTGGTTAGAACTTCCTCATTTAATTAGTTACCACCAACTTGTCCTCACCTATAACATCCTAAAGAATCCCCTCAAGACTCCTGCCCTGAACCAACTACTTAACTAATACTCAGCAAACCGTCCACTCCACTCATCCAACAAAACCCTTCTGCATATAACTCAAGCCAACAACACTGCAGGTAAAGCTCTTTTTGCTCATACCATAGCAAAGATATGGAATAACCTCCCCCAGAATATTTCCTCAGCAACTTCTATCACACTCTTCAAAAAATCACTCAAATCACACCTCTTGCATTCCTGGCTCTGTCCTTGCATCACATAAATGCTTCCCTGCTCTCCTCAAATACTTCCTACCTTACACTATATTCTGCTTACTATTTCTATATTACAGTACTAACTTCTCAAAACTGCCATACAGGGCCTTCCTGTGCTCACACTCAAAACTGCTCAGCAAAAATATTGTCTGTTTATACTGGCATATGTGATGTATCTGATGATTGTATTGTTACAATGTAATCCTTTCATTAGTTTTGAACAAATCACTTTAATCATGTTTTTCTTGCATGTAATATCTTGTATTGTAAATAATATCTAGTATTGCATATATTATCACTGAACATATAGTATAATAGTGGAGCTTTTCTCCCCGGGACTCCGCTGTAAATGGACCTCGCTCCAGTCGGACTTTCCCGGTCAACAAATGTAAAATAAAATAAAATAAAAAAATGTGGAAATTCATAATAACTCCAGACTGTCAGTTTCAGTTCCAGCAGGACAATTCTACTGGAGGAATCCTGTCTATGCCATCCATCACATTGAATTTGTATTGAAAAGTACTTTTCATTATTGATTTTTTTATCATTTCATTAAAGCCACCTTTCAGGGAAATCACTAATATAGAATGAATAATACCAAATGCCATTTTCATTGAAAAACTCACAAAAACACTGTTTTTTTCCAGAACGCAAAGCCCCTGTGCACCTCATACAAAGATTTGTTCCTCCCTTATAGAAATATACTGAATCCATGGTTGCATGCTGGTGGGGAAGAAAACACAGTTCAAGTAAATATCCCATTCCTGTAGAACACTTGCAATACTCTCCTGCAACAAGTTATGCAGCAAACTAAAAAGTGAAATACACACATGTAAGCAGAAATTCTAGCAGTACTAAATATAAATTAACTAGAAAACAAGTAAGTAGCAGAGTGTGACATCTTTCCACTGAGCCTGTGATCAAGGATCTCAATCTTCACCATGGACACTGGTGAGGGAAGTTCACTTGGAAAAAATGGAGACACACAGTATTTCCGGATGCAACTCTCTGCACAATTTCCCTTAAGAGCACACAGGGAACACAGTCTTGGGGCTGGGTTTCTCTGTCTCTCACTCCAAGCCCCAAATAAGACTCACCTCTGACACAGCTGTAGAGTTAAATCCTCAGCCGAGTGTTCCAAGCCAAGTCACTACAGCTTTGCCTCATGGGAGAATTCGAAACGTCAGAGATGTCACAAAGAAACCTGAAAATCCAATCAAGAAACCTGAGAATCCAGTAGGACAGATCGTAGCAGGCTGGAGGAACCATAACTCCATGAAAGACAAAAGTAAACTAGCACACATGGACTTGAGTGACACTATCATATCCTCGGCTGGCATAGCCCCTGCATATGGTGCAGTTAAATCAGTTTGGGAACTGAGCAAGCTATCCAAACTTCTCAAGGTCATGAGCAATGTAACTTTTTCTGCTCTTGAATTAATGACTGATTAATCGAATGCAATGAGAACTGTGGTGCTTCAAAACCGCATGGCTCTTGACTTCACCCTAGCGGTGAGAGGTGGTACGTGCGCTTTAATCAAAGATGAGTGCTGTTCGTTAATTCCCAATAAGCACGAAATTAATGACCATTTGGAAGTGATCCAACAAGTGTCAGACATGACCAGGCCAGGCCCAAACCCACTGACGGACTTTTTCCAGAATCTGTTTGGGCGGTGGGGTTCCATCCTAATGAACATCCTAATTGCCATTTGTGTGGGATTACTATTGTTAGGAACATGCATTTGCTGTGGAATTTCCTGCATGAAAAAATTAATCAAAGATTTTATAGACATGTCAGTTTCTGAGACTTTGTATCAAAGTACTGAAATTGAAGAACTGTTGAAAAAGGAAACACTTTCATAAGTTTAAACTGAATGACTCTCTTAGCTGCAAATCCTCAAAGGAAGAGGTTAGGAGAAGAAAACAAACTGTTTATGCTTCTGAAATAGAATAAAAAGTATTAACGGGGGAAATGTTAGAAAAATATGTATTAACATATGTGTGCAATGCTTATTCTAATAAGGGAAGATTAACACATTTTTATTCTATATGCAGCATTAGTTTTATTTGAGACTGAAAATGTGCTTTTCTGAAATTGTGCTTTCTGACACTGCAAGATGCACTCTGACCTAGTTTGCCAGCACAGCAAAATACATGTTTATGCCTTGGAAATGTACTGAAAAGCAGGTGATTTTTCTGCTAGGTCAGGAAATTGAAAGGAGAATAATAATAATTTCTGTAGATCCATTCATTATTGACAATAAGTTCTGTTCATGTTGATGAAAAAGTGCACAATCTGCAAGATAGTTAGATATAAAGAACAATAAACTGCTTCAGAAATCTGTACTTGCATTGTGCTTAAATTAGCCATAGTACCCAGACTTGTAACATCACATAGTAAGAAAGTTATAATTGACCAGTGGTCATCAAGGCCATCCTGTTTACTGAAAAATCTTTTTTAAACTTTGAAGAGTCAGCTAGAAATATGAGAAATATCTGTAAAATAACAAAATTATGAACTGGTGATCTGCTACGTCAGTTGTAGTGGGCAATGTCTTGAAAGAAAGGTATAATAACTGTGACACTTCCTGATTTAGTCAGACAAACTCTGTAACTGCATTTTTTGTCTCCTTGCGCAAGAATAAAGTTACCTGAACTGAACCTTATGCTTTTGGTCTTTTTAAAGTATTTTTCTCTAACAGATACCCTTCAGGTTTATACAAAAAGTACCTTGAGGTGTCCTACTAGAGGAAGGGAGCAGTATCATAGTTTTGCAATGTACTTTTTGTTGCTGCAAACAAAAATACAGCAACTATGGAACTAAGAAGTTTTGAGGTATTATATTGCCTGTAATTGTTGAAGATTCAGCAATAGCTTTCTTATTAGATCACACATTTGTTGTAGTGGTGTTCTTTTGTTGGTTATTACCACTGTTTTTTAGTTTGGAATGTGATTACAATTTTATTTTCATTGTTGCATTTGCATATCTGTGCCAGGAATTCTACCTCCTTCTTTTAGTTTAAATATTGAATTATTATTCATTAAGATAAGTTATACTTTGCTAAAATGCAATATGGAGTGATAACTCAGTAAGTGAGGGAAATGCATCGAAAATCCAACTTAGTTCGTACTACCTCAAGATTTACAGCCATCATCTGTAACAGCCCTCCTTCAGATGAGGTTTTGCTTTCCTTTCAGTCGTTTGAACAGTAAATTTACTCTTGCATGTTCATAAATTAGGTATGTGATTTACTGTTTTGATTTATAGGAGTTGTGCATTTTACTAGTTTACATACTTATGCATTTTATCTTTTTAATTGTAGGGACCCAAAGGCCTGGATGGAAGACCGGGAGCAGCTGGTCACCGTGGTGATCAGGTATATATCAAGGTGTACTTACCACTGAAGTGAAATTGCTGTTTATAGGACAGAGTAGCATGGTGCCAGTATCCGCTGTAGCAAGCAAGCAAGAATTTTAACATGATATACAGATTATTGTAATATTAGTCTTCGTTACAACAACTGTTTTTGTAAAGTACTATAGTTTGATTACATCAGTATTCTTTGACTTACACTTCAGGTGAACACAGCTCAGTAATGTTGATCTATTGCATCACAAACTCCTGAGTCACTGAAATTCACTCTACAATGGATTCTGCAGTTGGTGCTGGTTGAAAACACTATCTCCCCTAAACAAGATAGATCAAGAGTTGATGAATTGTGATCCATGAAGTACACTTGTATAAACCATACCCAACATCATGATATAATTTTTTGTGTGGAAAGAGGAAGAAGGCAGTGTATGGAAGCAAATTCCACTCTAATAAATGTAGCTATGGGTGTCTTCTGTTTATTAAACAGATTGTGGTTATTTGCAGCTGCAGTGAACTGCAGCAAACAAGAGTACAGAAGAGGTATAAAAGCATGTATGCGTGTATTTTGGTGGATAATAATCATTTGAAGGGTTTTGTTTGTTAGTGGTTTGTTCTATACAACTTTCTGTAGGGAAGCAAGTGTTTGTATTTTCTTAGCAAACATGATGAATTGTGGAAGTTGTTCAGGAAACATTTTGATGAGTACTGCTTACAGTGTTTTGTGCTTTCTGCCAGCATTAGAAACCCATGCTACATGTTTATGGTTATTTGTATACATTTGAAAAAAAAATGTTAACTGCAAGTAACATTGGGGCTGTAGCTTAAAACTAAGTGAGGAATGCTATGAAAGGGTGGTGATGATTCTGATTTCTGATAACAAAGAATTATTAATGTCAACCTACACTTTTCTGTCATTGAGATGTTGGATGTTGAGTAGTTAACTGTATATCATAATTTATGTATGAGGGCCATGTTATCACATGGTGTAGCTTCTGCTGCTGTGGGGAAATTACTTGCAGATGTATCATGTGAATGTGATATGCCATCCTAGGCAGCTGTTGCACAGACTGAAAAGGTTCCATTCCAAAGGATTAAAAAGTTCAGAGGTCAGGCCCTTGGCTGCTAATGACTGATAAAAGTGAGAATGCTAATGGGAAGGAGGGTTTTTCATTTGGCAGAATTTCACAGATGCTGTACTGTGCGAGTTATTGTATTTTCTGCTACACAGAATTGTATGGATTTATGCAGTGCACAGCTGTGGATGGTCAGCAAGACATTTCTAACAAATAAGTTTTGCTGACAACTGTATGGATTGTATTGTTTTTTGATGTAAGCTAGCAAGTGTAAAAGTACTCCACTAGTGAGTTCACTAATGACTAAAAAGTAAAAGTATGTAACGTTTTTCTGGGTATAATTGTTTGAACTTAGACTCTTGTTTGCATCTCATTGCCCATGTTCATGCTTTGTATGACTGCCATGTTAAAGCTTGTTTTCTTTCATTATAGACATAATCGTAGGGTTGCCACCTTTTCAAATGGCCAAAGTGGGACATTTTCGGTACAAATATCAGATTTTACAGGCCGACACATACATAATCTGTAGTGGAAACTGTAAGGGCTAGAATGGTGGGAAGTTTCAATTACGTGTAAAGCAGGTTGCGACTCCAACATTTCTGGATTTTTGCCAAAGTTCTGGAGTCATAAAATATTAATTCCTCGATAATGCTGCAGACTTTTTGTTCCTTAAAGAAAATTATGTATGGTAAACAATAGAAGATCACTTCACATTAAAGTGAACATCTCAAATTATGGACATGTTCTTGTGTCTTTTTAGACAGTGTCTGACATGAACATCTTTGACCATTTCCTTACCTGGAATTTTATAGGCTCCCTGCACAGAAAAGTGAGATGTCTCCCTGGTCAACATGTTGATCTATGAATACTCAAGAATATACTGTGCATAGAGCAGAACCGAGTGCAAGATTTAAGGCTGCCATTACACTTTGGTGCTACCTTGTCACTCCACTACCTGCAAGAAGAAGAAAACATAAAAAATTTTTTCAGCAATATAAATAATTTAATAATTATAATATTTCATTTCTGTACTGTGCAGTCCCTTGAATTGTACTTGCCATTAAAACACTGAATGCTGTTGCAGCCATTTTATAGTTACATGTTTAAGCAATGCCAATAAACTAGCTTCATGAGAGAAATTCAGCGCTTGTATATAATTTGAATAACTTGCTATTGTTAAGTATGTAATCCTAAATACCACAATTAACTTTTTTATCTATTTATTATCTCAAGATTGAGTTAACATTGCTCCTTAAACAAGAACAGTTAAACTCACAAGTTAACTATTCACAACATAAGTTAAGATCAGGAATGAAGTAGTGACTATATTGTTTTATTTTCCCTGCATTGCAAATCTCAAACTGGACCAGTAACTTCATGCATGGTATTGCAGTTTAATTTGTTAAACAGATATAAATCCTACATACTTTGTTCCATGTCAGTGTCCTCTTTAAGCTCAGTTTACATTACAGAACCCCACACATTCAGTTTGTTACTATGTCATTGTGTTTCTGATCTCCAATAGTTGTCAGTTCCATATTTTTAATCTCTGAAATTGACCCCCCCCCCTTTACACTTCTTAGTGATTGTTGAAAAACCAATTGTTTTTGGTTTTTCATTTTCTAGTTATAGCTTTTGCAGCCACTATCAGCACTCAGCACTAAACATATTTTACACCAACTCAAGAAAAACTTCTCTATACTCTGGTCAAATTCTCTTTCAAGAATTAGCATATTATTCAACTCATATCTCTACGTAAACAACTCTGTACATTCCCAAAATATATGCTCTGAAGAGCCTCTTACTAAATCATGAAATATCATATACCTCTTGAACGTAGGAATTTTTTTCCTGTCTTGTATGAGCATTTAAATGTTTGTGCAAGCATTTCCATGCAGTAATTGTAAACATTTCTCAATTTAGTCTCCTATAGGATTTAGATACATTTCCCCCTCACTTAATCATCTGTACTGCCTTTATTTTATAGTTATAACTCTATGCTACTTTTCATCAATAACCCATGACTGGGTTTCAGTATCACAAGAATAAACCACGGTCGGCATAGTTTAATCACAAGTTCCAAAAATAGAAACAGATTTTATTACTCTTGTGAACTTAGAAATTTACTGGAATAGGGTTTTTGTGTTAGTGTGTATTTTTTTGAAAGATATGAAGAGTAGGCCTCAAATCACTTTCTTTTGGCTTTTCCCAGTTAGGGGTCATCACAGTGGAAGTCCGGTCCGCTAATGATTGGCAGTGGATTTTTACGGTGTCGAGTTGCCAGCCCGATGTTTAACCTTCAAAGAAGGCACACCCATTCACGCATGCACCTACCTGCATGTCTTTAAACGTCACTCGACCACGGGGAGGACATACAGACTCCTAATGTTTGTCAATATTTAATGACTTCAGTCTTCAGTAGCTTACCAGAAAATTACATATGTCCTCCCAATGTTTGTCAATATTTAATGACTTCAGTCTTCAGTAGCTTACCAGAAAATTACATTTTTATGAGGAAAAGACCAAAAGTGTGAGGCAAAAATCTGGGCTTTCTGTGAAAATCTGGACAGTTGAAGGGTACAAGTGTTTTCTGAGACCTTAGAAGGGACAGTGCAGAAAAACAAGGAAAATCAGTTGTGTTACTGCTTCTTTAGTTTTACAGCATGTACCTGATTTTTTTTTTTTTTTTTTTTTTGTGTATTCTGGTCTGGTCTCTAAGCAATAGGTCTGGCTGCTCAATGGTACTTCAGCCCCTGGATTTTTTTCTATTGCTATACACTTGATTTACAACAGGCACACTGCTGGGGCTGTACAATCAGCATGAACATTTTTGAATGGCAATAAGCCTTTATTGTATTGTTTTCTTTCGACTATTCCCAGTTAGGGGTCACCACAGCGGAACTCCGGTCCGCTAGTGATTGGCAGTCGATTTTTATAGCGCTGAGGTGCCAGCCAGACACTCAACCTTCAACAAAGGCACGCCCATTCACACATGTCTTTCAAACACCACTCGACCGCAGGGAGGACATGCAGACTCCACACAGAAGGCGCTCCAGCCAAGAATCGAATGGGAGAACCTCTTACTGTGAGGCGACAATGCTATAATTACCTTTAAACTGTATTGTTTTCCAAAATCTAATATTGCCTTATAGGCCCTACTTATTATTGTCTTCTGGTCTACCATTTCTGTTATGAACTCAACTATATATAATTTATTTGTGGATTAACAAAATTGCTGTCCAACCTTCGGATATCTTTCCTTCCTGTCATTAAACCTGTATCCACATGTTGATTATAAACAAAAAGTTTGTCTAACTCATCTCATTTCATTACTTCGTCCCCTTTTATAATCTGCTACTAAAATCTTTGATTCTTTGTTCTTTCTTCTGCTAATACATATTCCTCTGTGGCTTTCTTATTACTGTGTAGTTTAAACTACTATTTTATTTTTCCAAGGCCTACGTTCTTTGAAAATAAGACTTGTTTAATGTTTTTATGTATATAAGGCTACATGTAGTGTTTGTTATAATGCTTTCCTAGATCTTTCCAAATGCCTACGTATGATCCTGTTGTTACCTGATTGGCACTATGACTATCATGTGCTTCCCAATCCATGTAATTTCTTATTAGCTATGTCCTGGGTTCAAGATTGAAACAGAAGTGTAAAGATTGTTAAATTGTTTATAAAAAATAGCACAAAAGAGCAACATAAATAACATAAGAGAACAGCTTTCAGTCTGATGCACAGATTATTAAAATGTTAGCACTCAGCAGAATTAAGCAGTTCTATGAAAGGATAAAAAGAAGCTGGTAAAATGGAGATGTATGTCTTTGTGTACTTGTGTATATGTTTTTCTGTGTATAAGGAGGATGGATGGTATTTGCAAGCAGCCACAGTAAGGAGTCTAATCTAACCAGAAATTTGAAGCACTCAGGGTCAGAACAGGCTTAGGAAAAGATAAAGCATTCCATTGTCTAGACCCAAAGCTGTGAAAGTCCATGGACTGTAAGGTTTGTTTCTAATTTTCATTTCTGCAACTGTTTAGGGTTTTAGTACCTTGACAGGAGCAGATTTCTTCCTATGTCAGAATACAGTTACAGTTCATGAAATGAGTATTGCTTCAGTCTTTATATGCCACTGTAACTGTATGGGTGGTGGTCCACACTGGTTCTCCAGTATCTGCATTTGTGTTTAGGAATTTACATCTCTCAGTACAGAGGACACTATAAATAATAGGTGTAGTCATCTCAGAATTAATGATATATTTCTTCTTTTCTATTCTGCTGCTATGTCTGTCTGTCTTTTATCTACTTTCTTTACAGTTAGTTTTGGATGAGCCCATGTGATTATTATTTCATTTTCTGTTTTTTTTTTTCTTGGATCATATTTCCATTGTTTCTCAGCTACTTGTATGCTGTAATGCTTGCATGTCTTCATTGTAGAATATGGACCCCTAGTAAACCTTGAGATTTTAAGGCATGCATACACAGAAACAGATATGTCATTTCAAGTGAACAGGTAATGGTAGGACATTAGTTGTGACCAGGAGTATGCAAAATTGAAGTGGAATCAATAAATGGAAATGGGAACAGGGGTTGCAGCTAGAACAGAAATGTTTCATGAAAGATGGATCAGTGTGCTACTAAGTAAACCGATATAAATAAAATAAAATTTGACTTAACACCACTTCATAGAGAAGGTGTCAAGGACCTGGAATGCATAGTCTGAGTCAGTGGTATAAACTAAATTATCAGAGGCATTGATGGCTTAGGGATTTATAAATGCCTGGGATGCTGTTAGAAATGGATAGGGCAATGCTGTTGTCAGGGCTTGTTATAGCATTTAGGCAAATGCAGTGGACCATACTCTGTCCTTGTCTTGTGTGCTTATGATACATTGGAGAAGCAAGAAAAACAGAAGAAAGCTGGACACCCGACAAGAGCATCATCAAAGTTCAATTTCAGATAAGAATGTTGACTGGACTGTGAGGCTTATTTGGAGTGTACTTTGTGTCACTGCTATTAGAGAGTTGGGTAATTTTGCAGGAAACTTTAGTCATCAGTCCAAAGCTAAGTAAACACCTTCTGCCAGTAGGCATAGTTGTTATGGCTTTGGATTCCCAAGCCATTATCATCTGGAAGGACCCTCCTCTTTCTTAGCATCCTGGTGCTGCCACAACAACAGAAAGGTGTCAGTAAGGGGAAAGAGTGTCTTTCTTCCCCATTAATGTTACAGGACACAGATTGACAGTTTTCTGCTTTTATTGCTGTTTTTTTTGTCTGATTCTGAGATGCCAGCTTAAATGTTCTTTATGTCGATCGCTTCTGCAGTTGCCAAAGCTGTTGAGGATGCATCTTGCATGTAACCCCATGTATCTTAGGCTACTGCACCAGTAATCATTCAAATATCTTCTGTTTTGGTAAGTTTATGTATATAAATGTACTTTTTTGTCTAGTAGTCACCACCATTTATTCCCTTTTGTCTTCTGTCATGTCTGTTTATGTTAGAGCAATGTTTTCATGTTTGGTACTGCAAGATAAGTATGTTGCTTGCATGCACTGTCTACACCCTGGCCATTTCCTAGTTATATGTGTTTTCCTTAAGCATTTCAATCTTATCAGTGTGGCTTACAGGCCTTTAACATTTCTCGAATGACTGAAATAAAAAAATATACATTATTTGTGAATATAATTATGTATGTATGTATTTTGGATGTGTGTAGGGCAGGGATGTTAAGTTGTCAATCTCGCCTTCATTCTTGCTTGATGGGTTCGGAGCCGATCCTCGGCTCCGACTCGGCACTTGCTTTAGCTCGAGAACTCCTTTTACCAGCTCGAGGCAGCCCCATATCCCATGATGCAAGGCAGTAAGTACCCAGATCTCGTTTGCCGCTTCGCTTGGGAGGTCTTCTTTTTGCCAGCTCCTGGTAAGTTGTTCACTTTTGTGATTTTAAGCCCCTTTAGTCAAAAAAACTTTATATTTATAGTTTTAACTCTAGTTTATACCTTTTCTGACAGAAATTTCCTGTCTCCGTTAATTTTTAGTTAGTCTATCTTAAAACCCTATCCCATCCCCCCCCTGTTAGGGTGTGTGTGTATTGGTTTTATACAATACCTTTTTGGTATTTTATTTAAGTTAATTTGACTGGTGTGTGTGTGTGTGTTTTTCGGCACCATGTCAAAGGAGAGGGTCTCAGGTTTTAAGAAGTGTGACTCGTGCTGTCAGAAGATGTCTCTGACAGACGGTCACACTTCTTGCCTGTATTGTCTGGGCCCTCTTCACCTGCAGGACTCCTGTGCTATTTGTCACTCCTTCAGCCAGAGAGTCCTGCAGGAGAGACATAACAAACTGGTTCTTAGGGGCCTTCTTAAGCCGGAGGGCTCTCCGGCTAAGTCGGCTCCATCAAAACCAGCAAGAGTTTCCAAGGCCCAGGCTTCTGTTCCTAAGCCTGCGGCCTCGGCTCCGACTCGTACTGAGTCGAGATCGGCTCCGGCTGGAGCCGATTCTGGCTTTACAAAGCACTCGGCACCGATGGCTATCGGTGCCGAACCTATTTTGACCACTTCGATGTCGGCTCCGATCGGCTCCGACACCCATGTGGCACAGGCATCGGTGTCGGCTCCGATCGGCTCCGACACCGTTACTTTGGTGGCTGTATCGGCTCCGGCTGGAGCCGATACATCGAGACGTTCTGTTGGCTCCGAGAAGTCGGCGCCGACAGGATCTGTAGTATCGGCTCCGATGGCTCATTCCAGGAAGAGGTCGAGGTCTCCTTCCTTGGAGCCGGTACTTTTTGCTCGGCCGCCTCTTCTATCGGAACGGAGCCATCGGAGCCGATCTTCAAGGTCATCCAGGTTGTCAGATCATGACCTAGAGAGAGTGGTCAGTAGATTACTCAAGTCACAGGTACTGGCCCAAATGTTACACAGTCCGTCTCAGCAGACGACTGTTGGTTCACACCCCGTTACAGTTCCTCCTTCAACTCTACCCCAGAGTTTGGAGTTGGAGTCTTCGGGCATGGTTACTGCTACGGCTGGAGGACGGATACCCCCTTCTGTTCCTTCAGCCTCTACTCTTATCTCCTCTTCCTTAGAGGGATTCAGTGGTCGGGCTTCCATGGTCTCCTCCGAGGGGGTGAGTGGCATCGGACCCTTGTCCGAGCCTGCTCTTCCCCTTGGAGCCTCGGCCTTGGTGAGCTCGGCTCCGACATCTGCCTCGGAGACTTCCCTTTCGGTGGCCCCTGGAGTTCCTACCTCTTCGGAGCGGGTTCTCTCGGACCTGCCTGGGAGGGGAGCATTCGAGGTGATGAAGAGTGTACTGGCCACTGGTATCAGTCAGCAGTCTGTTCCCGTAGCTCCTCCCTCTATAGTACCTGTTGACATCTCTGCCACTTCTCTTGCTACAGGACCCAGAGATCCTCCGCCTCAGGTTTCCCCATTGGGAATTTCCCCCTCTTCCGAGGATTCTCCTGATGTTTCGGGAGATCCTCCTAGGAAGAGGACTTGTAAGAGGAAGCATGTAGACTCCCGAGTCTGTCACTGGATACTGACTTTGATGAGTCAGAGGGATCCCCTAGATCCCCTCTGAGGATGTCTCCTTCTCAGACATCCTAGAACTTCTGAAACAGAGGGAAACTGGCCCACCAACAATCCCTCTGAGGATGAGTCAGTATACCTAGAGGCGTTTGGATCTCGGCCCTCCACCTCCTGGGTGTCTCCGCCTTCGACCCCTGATGCAGGTTATTGCACGAAGGCGTGGGCAGCTCCTGACTCTGTAGAGCCAGTCCCTAGGAGGCCTTCTAAATTTATCACTGCCCCTAGTGACAAACAATTCCTTACCAAGGGTGTCCCGCTGATGCCATGGTGGTGGCTGCGGCCACCAAAAGGAACTTGCAGATCCTTCCGTGCCCGTCCATCCTCCTAATAAGGACTCTAGGACCATGGATAGGTACGGTAAGTGGATGTTTTCCTCAGCGACCTTTGCTATGCGTTCGCTGAATTACCTATGTCACTTCACCAGACTCCAAAGAGATATCCTCAAGGAGCTGGGAGAAGTAGTTCAGGATCCTACAGCTGCAGGGGCCCAAGAAAAGATTGCTTCGCAGCTAGGAACCCTCAATTCCATTGCTAACTCCTCCATGCGGCTAATATCTTATGCTGCGGATGGAGCGAGTAGAGCCGCAGGCACAGGTGTGGCTCTTAGACGCCAAGCCTGGATGCGGCTATGTGATTTTATGGACCCCTTTAAGGCGTCCTTCACAAATTCTCCCTTTGATGGGTCAGCTTTGTTTGGCCCTCAGGTGAAGGAAACCTTGACCAGGTGTGAGCAGGACGGCAAGACTCTTTCTGCTGTTGAGTCCGTTTTCCACCCCTTCTAGGCCTTATCCCAAAGGACAGAAGGGTGGGAAAATGTGGTTCCAGAAATCCCAAGGAGTCACGCCCGGATTCACGTGGTCAGTTTACCCCTAGAGGCAGAGGGGTAACAACAACAGACGCCGCTCTAGAGGCAGAGGGGTCCAAGAACCAGGGAAACAGGGAGCCTCTCTCTGATAAGCCCTTTCAGCATCCCTGAGGTGTTGCCCGGCTGTCCCTCCTTGGAGGCAGTCGGGAAGATTATCACTGTACCCAGAAGCCTGGCATTCCCTCACTCAAGACAGATGGGTACAGTCGATCATATCCAAGGGTTACATAATTCCTTTCGAGGAAAGTCCCTTCCCTCAAGTTCCCTTCCAGATGTACCACCGGTCTAAGGGACATTGCAGAGTTAGAAATCGCAAAACTACTGCAAAAAAGAGCCATTCAGCCAGTTACAATAGACCATTCAGAGCCCGGAATCTACTCAAGGTTCTTTTTGGTCCCCAAAAAGACGGGAGACTGGAGACCAATATTGGATCTCAGCAGACTCAACAAGTCTGTCAGGAAGACAAGATTCGAATGGTCACTCTTCAGTCAATTCTGCCCTTCTTACAGAAGGACAACTGGATGTGCTCAATAGATCTTCAGGACGCGTACTATCACATCAAAATTCACAGACGCTCCAGAAGATTTCTCCGCTTTCGGCTGGGGTCCAGTCACTTCCAGTTCAGAGCCCTGCCCTTTGGTCTCACTACAGCCCCCAGAGTGTTCACCAAATGTATGGCAGTGGTAACGGCTCACCTGAGACGTCAGGGATTCCAGGTGTTTCCGTATCTCGACGACTGGCTCCTGTCAGCCACCACCAGGCATCAGCTTATACAAGCCAGGGATTACACAATAGACCTGTGTTCTCATTTAGGCATCTCAATCAACTTCGAAAAGTCATCCTTATCGCCCTGCCAGTCTATTACCTTCATAGGCGCAAACTTAGATACTGTTCGGATGTCAGCTACCCTTACAGAACAAAGAGTTTCAGACATTCAGACTCATGTCAGGATCATTCTGGCCAGCAAGAAAGTACAGGCCAGAATGGTTCTAAAGGTATTAGGTCTCATGGCTGCGGCCATTACTCTTCTTCCCTGGCTCGGTTCTACATGCGCCTCCTTCAGTGGATGCTGTTCACACAGTGGTCATACCAGCAACTCCCAATGCGTCACCAGATTCTGGTGACACAAACATGCAAAGAACATCTTGCTTGGTGGATCACATCGTCTCAGGTTCACCAAGGCAGGTGCTTTGTACCTCCGTCCCCGATAGCCACTGTCACCACGGATGCCTCCCTGATCGGGTGGGGGGTCATTATCAGGGCAGGATGGTTCATGGGACGTGGCAACCGTTCGAGTACCATCTGCACATAAATGTCCTGGAGATGAGAGCAGTGCTTTTAACGTTGCAAGCCCTCAACGACTTTCTTCCTGTAGGGACAATTGCAGTCCACACAGACAACATGTCTGTAGTTTGGTATATCAACAAACAGGGCGGAACCAAGTCCTACCCCTTGTGTCGAGAAGCGCTCAGACTTTGGCAATGGGCGATCTCCTCTCATCGGTTTCTGGTAGCAACGCATATCCCTGGGAAAACCAACATTATAGCGGACAGATTGAGCAGAGCTATCCTCATGCCTCACGAGTGGTCTCTCAAGCAATCTATAGCGGAAGAGATTTTTCTGGAATGGGGTCGTCCATGTTGCGATCTTTTTGCTACTCCCCAAAACAGCAAATGTCCAGACTTCTTCAGCCTCTTCCCTCTATCAGGCCATCCCCCCAGAGACGCTCTGACCCAGGATTGGCCCCAGGGACTTCTTTATGCATTCCCTCCATTTCCTCTGATCCCTCAGGTGATCCAGAAAGCTACCGTTTTGAGAGCCAAATTGATTCTCATTGCCCCTTACTGGCCTCGACAAGTTTGGTTCCCGTTCCTCCATCATCACCTTTTGGTGCAGCCGTGGCATCTGGACCCAGTGCCAGATCTTCTGATTCACCAATTGGGTCAGCTGCATCGGTCAATCCCTTCTCTCAACCTCACAGCATGGTTGCTCCACTTCCTTCCTTAGCCAGGCTTCCTTTGATCTCTAACCCAGTTAGAGATATCATTGTAGCTTCACTTAAATCCTCTACCAGGAGGATTTACACAAGCAAATGGAAACGTTTCTCTTATTGGGCTAAGGCCCAAAATATTGATCCTTTTACTGCCCCTGTTCAGGCAGTTCTGGACTTCTTAGCAGAGATTTTTCATGCGGGCTCCTCTTCTTCCACAGTCAGAGTTCAATTGGCTGCTATTTCTAATTTTCATGTCGGGATAGCAGATCATAATATTATGTCCCATAGGCTCTGCAGGGCCTTCTTGAAAGGAATTTTCCTACTAAAGCCTCCAATCAGGAATCCTCCTCCTCAGTGGGATCTAAATTTAGTGCTGACATCCTTGATTCTTCCCCCCTTCGAGCCAGCTGTTTCTTGTTCCCTGAAATATCTTTCTTGGAAAACCTTATTCCTAGTGGCTATTACATCTGCCAGGAGGGTGTCTGAACTTCATGCTGTTTCGGTTCAACCCCCCTATTTGATTTTTCACAAAGATAGAGTATCTTTGAGAACCAATCCATCCTTTTTACCTAAGGTCGCTTCAAAGAACAATCTGAATCAATCCATTGATCTCCCTGTATTTTTTCCTAATTATTCAGATAGAGCTGAACAAAAACTACATTGTCTTGACGTCCACCGTCAGCTTAGATATTATTTGGATAGAACAAAAAAATTTAGAAAATCTGATCAACTTTTTGTTTCCTATGCGGATAATAAAAAAGGCCTTCCTGTTTCTAAAGTGACTTTGTCCAGATGGCTTTCTTCGGTCATCACTGAAATTTATACGATCAGGGGAAAACAGCTGCGCTCAAAACCTAAAGCACATTCAACTAGGAGTTTAGCTACTTCTACAGCTTTTCAAGCTAGACTACCTTTGGACACTATTTGTGCAGCGGCCACTTGGGCCACTCCTCACACTTTTGTTTCCCATTACAAATTGGACTTGGCCTCCAGGGACAGAGCCAGTTTTGGCTCTACAGTTCTCAAGAGTTTGTTCCATTGAGCCACCCAGGATAGAGGTGCTAGGGACGCGGTCCCATCAAGCAAGAATGAAGGCGAGATTGACAACTTAACATTAAGAAGTTATGTACCTACCATAACGTTCCATGTTAGTTGTCTTCTCGCCTTCTTTCTTGCGACCCTCCTCCTTCCCCTGGCCTGGACAGACCTTGTATAAGAAACTATTATGCTAAAGACCATTCAGGCCTGGTCCTTTTTCCATCTGTAAGTTTCTTCTTCCTTTGGGAAGTAGTTTTATGCTTGGTGTTATTGCCCTTTGTCAACAAACAAGATCTGGGTACTTACTGCCTTGCATCATGGGATATGGGGCTGCCTCGAGCTGGTAAAAGGAGTTCTCGAGCTAAAGCAAGTGCCGAGTCGGAGCCGAGGATCGGCTCCGAACCCATCAAGCAAGAAAGAAGGCGAGAGAAGACAACTAACATGGAACGTTATGGTAGGTACATAACTTCTTATTTTCACCTTCTCCAGTGACATTCTGAATTTGAGGAGCTGTGTAAAGACTGGCAGGGGAAGGGAGGGTTAGGTTGTCAGGGCCAGAACCTCTCATTTGGAGGGAGGTATGGAGAACAGGTGCTGGCATCTAGTCACTGGGATTTAAGAACATGAAAGAACACAGTGCCAGCAATAAAGTGAAAAGCCATGGTTGCATATTCAAGGTAACTTGTGAGCATGGGTCCTCTGTGTTGACATCATTACATGCCAGATAATGGTGCAAAAGTAAGGGTCTATATCATAATCGTGAAAAACGGAAAACGCGAATACGAAAACATCGAATCATGATGAGCAAACTACCAGAAGAGAGAACCACCAGAACAGAGAAAGGCAAAATATCAAATGGATTTGTTCAGCCAGCAGGGCAATTCTAGGGATAAGGGTATATACCCTTTTCCCCACTGCAGTGCGATCTCGGAGTTGGTATATTTAAGTAGGGGGGCTTGCCCCCCCCTTGCAAAAGTGTGCTTTGTTATTGTTTTTTATAGTTGGTTTAGGTATACTTACATGGCACTTTTGGTTAGGGAAATCCATTCGATGTTGTGGTTTTCGTCGATTAGGTGGTTCGCTCATCTGGTAGTTCGTTTTTTTTGTGTAGACGTTTTCGTATTCGTGGTTTTCGTCTTTCGCGATTATAATATAGACCCAAAAGTAAAATGTGTGTAGGCTACCTCCAATGTGGTAATCCCAGTATTAACCAGTGGGGACCATCTTTCCATCAACTACCAAAAATCTGTTATCTAAAGGCAAATTGTATCAGTGAAGACAGGATCTATCACAAAGTGTTGTGGGATGCTAAATTATTGGGAAATGAGCAAGTCAGTTGGCATTACAGTTTAGGCAGATTTACAGAATCTGCTATATGTGCTTAAAGAGGAAAATGAAATCAGGAGAGGACCCTTGTTTTATATATTCCTTATCCAGTACCTGTTTTACCCTTTTCAGCGTCTCAGGGAAGCTGAAGCCTTTCCCAGTGAGCAATGGGTACAAAACAGTCAGTCAGGTGGTATATCAATTTGTCACAGGATACATGCAGCAACTCATTTACGCATTATTACCCCTATAGATAATTTAGAGGGTTAACAGTTCAACTAACAGGATTTACGGGATACGGAAAGAAACTGGAACACCTGGCAAAAACCTACAGGGATGTAGTGAAGACCTGCACGCCCTGCACATCAACCACCTTATTGAAGAACTGCATTAGAGCAGTTGACAAATAAGATAGTCCCACCAGCCACTTTGTTACTGTAAAAACTGCCCCCTATTGTAATCTTGTTGTAATACACATTTGCAGGAGTCTGATAACATCACTAGATCTGCATGTAGAGCTAGTGAGCAACATTGAAGAGCTAACGTAGCAAAAATACTCAGTGTAGTTTTTTCATGTTTGTAAGTAACTTATTTTTTTAATACAAAAGGTACTAAGCTGCATTTTATGAACATTAAATGGTTGCATTCACTTTGTTAATGATACTGATTATTGCATGGCTAGTTGCAGTTGCGTTATCCCATTAATTACATTTCTTTATTCACCAACTATTTTACAGGGATCACCAGGGTCAGATGGTCCTCCAGGTCTCAAAGGTGAACCTGTAAGTAGCTTTTCTTTAACTTGGTTAAGATGCCAGTTAAGTAGAAACCTAAATGCATGCTCCAACCTAAAGACAATAAACAGATTTTCAGCATATGTATTTGCTAACTACTTCACCATATTGTCACTGCTTCAGATGTTTTCCCTACTCGAGGGACATGAAGTGGATGAAAGTAGCTGT
Source organism: Protopterus annectens (assembly GCF_019279795.1). NCBI lineage: Eukaryota > Metazoa > Chordata > Ceratodontiformes > Protopteridae > Protopterus > Protopterus annectens. The sequence goes on from NC_056750.1 coordinate 682,432,884, forward strand.
TTTATGATAACATCTGCATATGCATGGCCACTTGATTTTTGGCTGAAGCACCATCATAACACTGATATGATAGAAGAAAGCATGTCAGTGTCTGGTATAGTTTCTGACTTGAATTGGTAATATTGCAATTCCTACTTTGGCCTGACATTTGTCAAGATATTTCATAAACCATTTATTATTATGAGACATGAACAGTTGTAGCATACCATGCAGTAAAGATGGATGTTTCAGAGGAATGATACATATAACACAGTTATTCTGGTTTGGATCTTATGAATGTTTTTGTCTGGCAGGTTTATCTATCCATTCATTCTTCTATAGGTCAGCTGCACAGAGTCATTTTATTATCTGGTTACAAATTAAGACACAGTCAGCCAAAGTCCTCATTTAAGAAGAGGACACTGCAGCCCTGGTGAACTATTTGACTTGTGCAGCATATACAGATTTAAAAGTGAACCAGTCATTGGCATTTGTATGAGATGGCTTACATACAATTTGTTTCTCTATTGGATACAACAGTATGGCAAAAGTTTTATTAAGCCTTTATAAGATAACTAATATTCAACAGTTTCCCATTGTACAGCTAAAGATTTCAGACTCTGGGTTCTTGTTAACCAAAGTTTCCCCTTTGCATGGAGAGTGGTAAACATACTCTGATTTTACTGCAGTGAAGTGAACTTTTGAAGGAAGTGAGGGCCATCTTCTTTGTGCTCTTTTATTTCCATAGATATTACACTAAATGGAATGCATGTGTGTGAGCAGAGAAAGTATTTCCACTGAACTTAGTATTACTTGTCCTTGGTTATCCTACCCTTTGAGGTTGATCATTTGTCTAGGATTACCAATGTCACCTGTGTTCACATTACAATACATTGGCCTTTGCATTTGAAAACGCATTTAGGATTGGCAACTCAGAAACCCAGATAAGGCTTGGTCATTGTGATGTGGGATTCTGATTCAGAGACTGGTGTTGTGTGTTTGCAATGAGATGGCATTGGCAGGTAGCACTACATTGGTGTCACTGGCAAAACATACATACAGATGTGTATACTTACTCAGAAATCTTCACCAGTACTGAATAGAGTGGTAGAACAATTCAGAGAATAGCTTTGCAGTACAGTTGGGAAGGTGAAATGAAAAAACTATGTTGTCTGATTAGGTATACCCATTCCTTTCAATGGCAGGAGCAGGGCTGTTATTGCCTCAGTAGACAAGTGGTGTGAAAACGTGTGTGTGTTAGTACATGACTGCACCTGTGTTGAATGGGTTTGTTAGGGAAATACTTGCAGAGTTGGGTGTAACTATACATGTGTGATTCAGAAACATAATGAGCCTCTAATGAGATGATGATCAGTGTGCCTTTGTGTCTCTGAACTGGAAAATATCACTGCATTACAGGGCACAATTGCCCATATAGTGCTGGCAGTATCTTTCTGATGTTGAACAAATTGCTCCACACTGTAGCTCCATGCAACAGTTACTAACTCACAAAACTACTTAAGCACATTCGTGTAAGGAACCATGATATCAGCCATGGCTTCTTAAATGAATCTGGATATTGCATCCTCTCCCAATCAGCAAGTGTCTATTATGATACTTCATCCCCACCTTAGATATGGTACTTCCTTAGCTAACATGGTAGGCCACAGATCGAATTTCGCTCAAAATGTGTTCATAATGGATGTTTTTATCTCTTTCTGCAGAGATCGAAGAATTAGACTTTATGAAAATATTTTTACAATGAGACACTATTTCTGATCATCTAAATGAGTTGGATGAAAACCTTTGAATTATCCATCACACTCACATTCATAGTAGCTATTAGAAAGATGATCAAATGCTGATCATAAAGCTTTACCTTTTCTATGACATAGAGGGGTAAAGACCATATTATGATCCAGGATCAAGTAACAGCCTTGTCACTGGACAGTTTGGTGAGGAGAGGTGAGAGTGAGCGTCTCTTGCTGGCTTGCTCATCCTGGAGGGAGGGAGGCAGACTGACCTACTGCTTTACTAACCTCTCTTGGAGACAGGAGTGAAGTGGAACAGCAAGAAAATTCAGCATGTTAGTATATGCCCCTTTAAGGATACACTTGCCTAGTTTGGGTATGACAAATCTAGGCTGTCAGGTTAATGAAAGACACTTAGCCCTGGTCTGCAAGTTGAAAGAGACAGGGCTGGGGAGACAGGGCCATACTCCCTTAATGGCTCCCTGGCATTTTCCACATGCCCAAGACATTATTCAGCTTGAGCTGAGCTGCCGAAAAGAAGTGGATTAGGCACCAAGCCCTTTAGAACTTGCATATCGCTGAAGAGCTGATCTCTTGTGGGGTTTTGAGGATTGATGGTAGGTGAATGCTTTCCATTTCTCAGCAGATAAGCTCCTCTTGGGGAAAAAAACATCAACGCTTACTTTTTATAAACTAAACTAAACTGTTTTTTTCTGAATGTATACATTTTAAACTTGGAAGAAGTATTTTTTGACTGTCATGACTTTTAGTAATTTTTAAACAGGAGCATTACTTTTTAGTTTTGTGAAAAAATAGTTGGTAAATCTAGTTTGAAGCTACTTTTTCTGAGATAAAACTTATTTTACTTTTGGAATTAAGAGAGTAGGATAAGTGTTTAATGTTTTCTACTATGTCTTTGGTAGAAAAAAGTACTTTTCAGTATTTTAGCCATAGCAAGGAAAATCATAATTGAAAACTGGAAAACAGACCATCACTTTTAATAATTAATGTATTTGTTTAGCAAAATCAGTTTGTAACAATGAAATACTCACTATAAAATGAGAACAAAAAATGTGACCTATCAACTAATTGCTTGGCAGAAATTACAGAATTTATTAGAAAAATATTAATGGGTTTATATTGTGTTATGGGCACTGTAAATAGTTTTTTTTATTGAACTACCATTAAATATTTAAATGAGTATTGTTTTGGAAAAATTAAAAAAAAAAAATTTTTAAAAAGTGACTTTTTGGTTTTTGCTACTTAACAGTTTTATCGACTATGCTAGCAAGTTTCCACAGGAATTAGACAGAATTTTCAGCTTTCCCATGGTACAATCTACTGGCTCCTTGGTTCTTCCTTCTAGTAACTGCAAAAAGAAGAAAATTAATAAACAGCCACAGAAAAGCAACTCTGCTGTGGTCATTTCTGGCTCCTCAGATCATTCATATTTTTCCTTGGCTCCCTCTGGTGTACTCCTTACAGGCACCATGGACACATGGCACTTTGCAGCTGTTTTTTTTTTACCTTGGCAGCCAAGAAAAACTACTCTTATCAGTACTGTGTGAAGGAGCAGGGAATTCCTCTCTTCCTAGCCAAAATTAATTACCTTTCCCTAGGGAAGTTTTGTCTGGTAAGAGTGGCTCTGCATCTTTGGAAGCTCCTGACAAAAAGAAGCAAAAACTCAGACATTTGCCTTTCCCTTTCTCTGTTACTCTGGACAGGAGTAATTTATTGGACTTAGCTCTGGAAATAGTTCATACATTTGACCTTTCCATTTCAGCTATTTTGGGCAAGACAAAAAGGGACTCTATTTTCTGAATAGGTTTAAGATTTTGAATGAGAAAATGATTGTGAAGGAACATCTGGCTGTCCTTTTGAAGGATACATCCCAACCGCAAACAATTGCAACTAACTGCATGGATGACAGAATATTAAAATCTTTTATGCACCTATTTTCTGAGGATGTGCAGCAGCTATTAAAGAAGGTAAGAAAACATGCTACTAGGAAAGCATATATTAGTAAATGGAAAGATTTTCTAGTTGGTTTCAACATGGGAGCCAGCACCCTTTCAGGGCTAGTGTTTCTCTGGTTATACATTATTAGTGTAAATTAGCATACTGTGGCCTGTCTTGCTCCTCCGTCAAGATTAATTTGTTTGCAGTTTTGACATATCAGTCCACAGACCCCGCTTCTTTCAATGCACTCTCATGTGAAAATATCTTTGAATGGGGTACTTTCATACCGTGGTTCTTAGAAAACAGGTGGATCATGCTTGGGATCTTAACTTTTTTAAGGAAAAATAACTTTTGTTCCACTTGAACCAGCTAATCAGGTGGACTTGAGGTTCTTAACATATAAAAGTGTTACTGATTGCCTTGATCTCTGCAAGAAAAGAATTTGAATTGCAAGTTTTGATGATAGGCCCACCTTATCTCATTTTTCCAAAAAGGTAGGGTTTCTTGGAAAACTAGTCCATCATTTATAACTAAAGTGTTATCAGAGTTTACTTTGAAACAAGCTATCCATTTTCCTGTCTTCTTTCCAGAAGCTAAAAGGAAGGAAAAATGCTAGTCCATACCTTAGATGTCCACAGACAACTCCAGTATTATCTTGAGAGAACAAAATATTTTAGGAACTCTGATCAGTTGTTCTGTTGTGATGCTAAGAAAAATGAACTGCCTGTGTCAAAACAGACTATTTCCAAATGGCTAATGCTATTGCCTTTCGTTACACCTACCACAATAAGGCAATTCCAGCTAGAATCAATGGTCATCCTACCAGAGTCTTGGCTTCATCTGTGGCTTTGTGGAAAGGGTTGGATTCTGGAAGTATTCTACAAGTGGCAACTTATCCCTCTGTACATACTTTTACAAAGCACTATAAGCTAGATTCCTTCTCTAGGTCTATTACAGGCATTGCTAGAACCATTCCCCAGGGGCTCCTGAACACTCATTCTTCCCCGCAGCCAGTCACAGAGAGTTGTTTAACTGGTGAGTAGAACATTTCAACAGCATTCAGGTTTATCGACGGCCAGTTGGTCATAAGCTTGTTATTGAAATATGTGAATGTGTAAACACTGTTCAGAGTTCACTTTGGCAGCTTAAAAGTTCATCTCTTGAAAAGTGTTTCTGGCCATTGTCTGTGTTGGCTAGATCTTCTACAGTTTCAAGCCCTTAACTTTATGGAATCGTATCAGATTCTTAAGTATCATGGACCATTTGCACTTGAGATTTTTCTCAGAATTGCGCTTAAACTTGTCCATTCATCTGTTTTATGTATAGTCAGAGAAACACTTGGATAGATGAGCTTTCACATGCTGTATGTGCACCAAGTCAGTTTTTTCCTTAATTTGGGCATGTACATATTTATACAAGTTTGTACACAGTACAGGATTTCTTGGCTCTGCATAATTATGCTGAGAGCTCTTGCCTGAGTTCACGTAGAATGCAACCAGGGATGTTGTTGGGTCCCATGGAGACTGTATTTTTTGCCTTTGAGAGAGCATTAAAGACCTGCTCCCCGGTATGAGGGGAGGGGGTAGGTGCTGGTGATGTCCTGGTTTACTGATAGGGAGGGGGACAGGGAGATGAAGTTTTCACTGAAACTGTCTGCCAGCAGGTTGGCTTATATCAAGGGAATTTGTGTATGTGGTGTTCTTGACCACCAGTTCAGAGCTGATTTGGGTGTTACCTTTGAGATTGTGGATGTATGTGAAGAAGGCCTTGTGACTGCCCTTGGTGGATGTGGCCAATTTGGACTCAAAGTTAGCCTTAGAGGATTTCACCAGTGACCTTATTTGCTTGTTCAGATAAAGGAGAGATTGCTTCCAACTTGGCACCTGCTCCTTCTTGGTCCTGGCCAGCAATTTTGTTCCTTTTATTATAGGGTTTTATTGCTGCTGTCCATGAGACAGATTTATTCTTCCTTGAGGAAGATGATTTGGTTCTGTCAGGTATTGCTGAATCCATGTGGCTACGTAGATACTAATACAGTTTTTTGTTGTAAGCTTGGACATTAGTGCTTGCCCCAACTGAAGGGATGGAGGCTGTGAAGCTGCTTATAACTGCTCTCAGGAGGTTGTAGTCAGCTTTGGAAAAGTTTTTTTGTTTGACCCTGGCAAGGGGGTTGTCAGGGGAGATGGTGACTTTGAAAGTGATCACATTATGGTCGGATCTTACCAAAGAGGATGACACTGTAGGGGTGCTACAGTAGCTACTCAAGTTGGTTAGTACCAGGTCTAGGATATTTTCACCTCTCGTGAGGGTGTCGACCAGCTGATCCAATGCATTGGCATTGACGAAGTCGAGGAATCTCTTGTCATTCATGTTTGGGCTAGAATAAGTCTTCCACTCTGGTTGGCTAGTTATTCATGTATACTGTATGTATATATGTATAATTTATAGAAAATGTAAATTTGCATTCATTTCTAAATAGTATATACTATTAATATTAAAGTATACTAAAGCATTAAACAAATTGAATGTCCTCATGTCACTGATGAGATACCAGCTGGTAAGGTACATATACACAATTTGTGTAGTATATCCACTGCCCTTTGCAATCATAATAAGTAGGGAGGATAGGATCTATAGCCTTCTGCAACTAGAATAATGCTGGCTGTGTATTTTCACATAAGATACTTACCATTGTAATCTTTACCCTACCAAATACTGTTCTATTAAATTCTTTTAAGAGAAATCACATTTTTCAAAAAGTACTTAAAAAGTATACCACATCTAGGCAGGACAGCTTCACTTAAATAGGCCAAGTAACCTTCATTTGCTACTAAAAGATGAAAACAGACTTTTGCTAAAATAGTCCATGTTATTTTGTGTTTCCCAGTGCATATCTTTCTGTTACTAGAAAAAAAGAGAAACCCTTTCCTGTTAAAGCTCATGATATTAGAACATCTTTTTCTCCTTTTTTGTTGGTTGGGGTTAGGCAGTTGTTACAGGACATTTGTCCCACTGCAACTAGGCCCGCCATTCATAAATTCTGAGTATTAAGTTTCCTAATTATATCTGTAGGCATATCTTCCTATTTTACTGCACTTGGTTGTTCCTTTTACTCAAATACTGCTAGAGTTTACATAAGTATAATATATTATGCCATAACTGCCACAAGAGATGCTTAGAGTAAATGAGATTTTTGTTTAAATAGTGCTTTACTAGTGTAGGTATTAGCAAACATATTCATTTCATACCTTTTCTTTACAGTACACTAACTCTATCTAGTATTTTTTATCTGGGCTTGATGAACTCACTCAAGTGACCAGGAACTTTAAAGTGCTGGAAGAAAAAAAAGATACATCATCAAAAATCAATGTAGGTCACAGTCGAGATTCTAATTATTTAACAGGCTTGTTATTAGGGTATTTAGAGAGCACACCATCAGGGAGGATGTTCAAGCACCATCTGTTTTATCCACCTGCCCCGAAATCTGATAAATACACTCTACCTGTATTTTTCTTCCCTTAATTGTTGTTGTGTAAAACAGTAAGTAAATTGCCTATAGCTGTATTTTTCTCCCCATAGTTGTTTTTGGGAAGTATAGTAAGCTTAATTACCTATAGATGTGTTTTTTCTCCTTATAGCTGTTGACAGTAAAGCAGTAAGCAAAATTATCTGTAGCTGCATTTTTTTCTCCCCTTAGTTATTGTTGGGCAAAATAGCAAGCTTAATTACCTAGAGCTGTAGTTTTTCACCTTGTAGCTGTTGCTAATATATAATATTAAGAAAAAATTAACCTATAGTTGTTTTGTGATTACTATAGTGTGTTACAATTGCCTTTAAATAAATAAAAACTACTTGCTTTAAAACTAAAAATTACCAGGGGACTTCTTTAACGTCCTACCTGTCTTCAACCCAGACCATTTTCTTGATTGTGTTTTCTGGTCCCAAGCACACTGACTGGTTCTACCTGCTGTGTTTGCCCTCACTTTGCTTGGGCTCTCTCTGCTCCTCTACCCCCATTTCCCACCCACCCCCGCTATGCCTAAACTTATTTTCAAATAGCCACTCCTCTTAAATAATGCAGTCCAATCACAACAAATAAAAATCTATATTTTTATCATTCCAATTATCCAGTTATATTGTATCATGCTAACTTCCATATATCACACTCTTCTTAACTACCTGCTATTTACGTCTTTTAATGTAATAAGTCATAATCAGACAAAATAGTTGTAAATCCTCCACATATCAAAACTCAGTTACAACTAACAATTATTCCTACCCACCCATAACATTATTACTTTAACTTGGATCAGAAACATGAGTAGTAAGCAATATGATAACTTTATACTCATCAATCCTGCTATTTCTGTTTATTATGGCTCATATACTCTTTTATTATGCAAATATAACACACAATCTACATACACTACCCCCTTCCCAGACCCCCTACATTACAGGGTACATATTAAATAATAGCACCAACTATCTATAATCCCGCAAACAAAGCATGTACCATTTACCTTTCTCACACAACAATCTTCTCCTAATGTTACACAGAAATACGATGCGTTTATATCAAAATGCTTACAATTTATAGTTCACATTACATCACAACTAATGCTTAGTGGGGATATTCACACCAACCCTGGCCCCCAAACCATTCCAACTCAGGTAGATCTTCATGCCCCAACAGCTACTAACTCTCCCCAGAAAAGGTGCAGACTTACTACCACTTAATATAAATCTCAGAAGCATTGTGAACAAAATTCAAGATTTGCAATACCACCCTTGCTCTAAATACTATAGATATAGCCCTTATTACAGAAACCTGGCTAAAACCAGACATCTCTAGCAATGAAATACTTCCACCAGCATACAATATACATAGGCTAGCTAGACAATAGAAAAGAGGTGGTGGTATCACGTTTGCATACAAAAACATCTCAGTTTAGACACTTTAGACCTAACCATCCCAAACTTTAACAATGCCAAAATGCTGTTTGCTAAACAATTAATCCAAAGAAACATCTGAACATAGTAGGAGCCTAAAATCCCACCTGGGAACAATTTGACTACTCTAGAACACATCCTAAACTGGACAGCAACATCCCTCACTCAGGAAACAATTATAATGGGGTGACTTTAATGTGGACTGGCTCTCCTGTAGCTCTTAAAACCCACTGACCACATTAACCTAAACAGTTTCTCACAAACAATCCAAACTTGTACTAGAGTAGAGAAAACAAACAAACATTCAATCCTGAACTGGATCCTTACAAAAAAGCCAAATTTATCCTTTCACTATACAGCCTCAGTCACCATATTCCAATTTAAATTCTGCAACATCAAATAAATCCACAAAAACCTTTCACCTACCACCAAATTCAAGATAAGAATAAATGTTTCCCCAAGACTTCATAACTAGTTTAAAGAAAGTGCAACTGGGCACCACTCAGAAATCTTCCTTTAGATATTGCAGTTGAATACTTTAACTCAACCTTCCTCAATATCCTAAACATCTTGAACAATAAGGATAAAATCCAGTTATGCACTCCTGGCTAGCAAGATCTCTGTTAAAAGCTAGAGATAAGGCTTGGGAGAAATGGCTCAAGAACAAAACTACAGCTAACAAACGTACGTATCTAGAAGTACAAAATAAATCTAAAACATATTAGCACAAAATAAATTAGTGTAGCAATATCCAATCAAAAAATCAAATAAACCCACAAATATTCTGGGCTGCCATAAAAAAAAAAATCCTACAGCCAGGAAAAACTAGTATTCCCTCCCTAACACTCACCAATACTAAAGGCAGCATAGCCTCACAATTTAACAGATATTTCACTGAATCCGTACTAGCCCTCCCAAGCAATAATTCCTCTTCCCTTATCCAGACTCGCATAGTACTCACGCTTGATCCCAATAACTTCTCTTTCCAGCCTATCCCAATAAACACCATAGTAAAGTATCTCAAAAGACTTAAAGGTTCTACACTTGCTGCCGACTATCTACCTGCAGAATATCTAAAAATTGCTACAGAAGCATTAATCTTATCCAGTATTCATATTAATAAATCAATCCATTTCAGATCAATTCCCTAAAATTTGAAAGTATCATATATCATACTTCTATATAAAGGTGGAAACTTGACAGAATTATCAAATTATCGGCCAAATTAAAGGCCAGTAGCTATACTGTCACTATTATCTAAAATACCCGAGAGTTGCATCCATTGACAAATATTAAACTATCTAATAACCAACAATCTTCTAACACTCAGCATGGTTTCCATCCTAATCATAGTACCACCACTGCCCTTGTTAACTTTACTAATATTATTAACCACCATCACAATCAAGACAGTTTAGTTTCCTACATCTTTCTTGATCTGTCCAAAGCTTTTCATACTGTCTCTCATTCTAAGTTCTTAGCTAGACTCTGGGAACTTAAACTTAGTCATTCGCACTTACTTGGTTCCAGCAATATCTAACTGGTCACCAGCAAGCTGTAAAATGGCAACAAAATCTCTCTTCACTACTGCCTGTAACCTTGGGAGTACCACAGCAATCTATTCTGGGACCTCTCTTTTTTATAATCTTTACTAACAATCTTCATACTGCCACTACACTTGCCAACATAGTTCAATATGCGGATGATTCCACACTGATTTGTGCCTCCCCAGCACTACAAAAACTCCAAAACATCACCCAGCAGTCATTCAGTGCAGTGGAAGCTTGGCTAAACAATACACAGCTTATACTAAACCCTAACAAAACAAAACTCGTACTCTTCTCCCCAGCTAGAGCTGCAGACCCTCACCTACTATTCAGTATATCATCATCAAACCATACAATTTTTCCAGTTTCTCACACTAAATTGCTTTGAGTGGTCATTGACCGTAATATGAAATCCAACATACACATATCACAGACAATAAAAAAGTTCACAAAAAATAGAAACCCTGTACAGAAATTGGCACTTTCTAAACAAATCTTCAAAGGCCACTAAAACAAGAACCCATCTTATCTCTATGCTACTATACTAACAAATATTAAGAAATATGACCTAGCAAAACTTAAAACTTGCTATAATAAAATTGCAAAGTTTGGTACAGAATCATAATTCAGATCCCCTCATTGTTTGGCTTTAAAACAACTATATTTCTAGCTTTCTCACTCCAGAGATCTGTGGCCCTCCCATTCACCCATGAAAACCATTCTGAAAACAAAGAATTATGCTTCCTTCATATAACTTTGTCCCCCTCTCTCTGGTTTGCTTTCAGCTTTTTATGAATGGAATTGATTTTGTGAAATAAAGATCATCTGGATGACACATCGTCAAAGATCTAGAATAACAGTAGGAGTATATGTAGCAACCTTTACTGTGGTTCATAGGTTCATAGTTTAGTACTAAACTAACTGCCCTTGCGAGCCATTTTAAGCTTAGCCAATTATCCCTTGTGAGACTCAAACTCTGCACCTTGTGTTTGTAAGGCAAACACCTTAGCCATTAAGCCACTTTCCCAACCCCACATAGGCAGTGGCTTTGCAGTTTAGAGCATGCATTGCCTTTGAGATCCAGGGCTACCATTTTGCCAAGTTCTATACTACAATGGATCACAGCGCTAACATTTTGGAGTTAGTGCAATTCATCAGTGAAGGTGACCACCCAAGGACAAGAATTATTGAAGACAGTTGTTTTTATAGAAATTCGATATTATGATGTGTAAGTTACCTTTAGATTCCAAGCATCATAGTGAGTATATTATTGTTCATGTTTCTGTTTTATTTATTTTACTGTTTGACTTGTGGTAGCCTGACAAATTTGTTTCATATATTTTGTTTTCAGGGAGAACCAGGTGTTTCTGGATTAAGAGGAGAAACTGGTGTTCCTGGTCCCACCGTAAGTGCAGTGTCTCTATATTGTTTTGTCTGTACAGCAGCAGAATTTAATTTTAATTTTCATGTCTAGATTTTAAGTTGTGTTACTGGAGTTAAAAGTGTATAAGACTGTAATGAAGAAATTTCATTGTATCAGTGGGGGCCCCCTGTGGGCTTATGCAGTGATACATAGCAGGTTTTTGGCAATTTCGAGGATCCCACTGCATAAAAGCAGGGGGATATGTGAAGATGAATAGTTTGATTTTATTTATTTATTATTTTTATTTGACATTTGTTAACCGAGTTAGTCCAACTGAGCTAATAGCCCATTTTCAGAGGAGACCCGAGGAGAAAAGCTCCAGTGTTAAAAAAACTAAATTACACCCATAAACACACAGAGAGAAAAATAGCATGCATTCAGAGTTTTACATAGTAGAATATAGGAAAAATACAGTAGTATAATATAATTGAGCACACAGATTACAATTAAAAAAATTTGCAAATGTGTGTAAGTGGCATCTTAGACAGTATAAAGTGGATTACTGTATATACAGCTGAGATTGGGTCACACTCATTACAATTAAAAAAATTTTACAATTGTGCGAAAGTGGCATTATAGGCAGTGTAAAGTAGACTATATACAAATGAGTCTGGGTCACTAGGTGGAGGGAGTTAAAGACAGATTAAGAGTTTCAGTAAACAAATAGAAATAGGATGCTATTTAATAATACAAATAGGAAAAAGCAAGACACTATGCTGTTGAAAGAAGTAGTGGAAAAGATTGAGATGCGACATAAACTAATGTAATAAATAACAGCAAAAAGTTGGAGAACACCCTGGCAGAGCAACAGTCTCTATGACAAATTAAGTCCTTTACTTACAGTTAGTTGAAAACAAGTTGAAGGTAACACCTCAGGAAACTGACGATAACAGTATCCAAGCAATTACCAAAAGCAAACTGTAACTGGCTAGACAAAAACAGCCCGTTTAATGTTACAACAGTTAAAGTATCTCGCTTTCTGGAAACAGTTACCATGGGTTGGTTAATAAAAGATTTATGAGTGCACTGCCTGTTAAAAACGCAACAGGTTTTTCAAAGTTCCAGGTCGGTTTTCACCTCACCATAGGAAACGCACATTCCACAGTTAGAAAATCACAGCCTGTTGCATACACAAAGATTAATTGAATTTAGAAGTCGATCTTCACCTCGTCACATATGATATCCACGATCCACAAATCACTGGTAAGAATTCACTGGTAAAAAAACACAGCAATTTAATCCAATGAGTTTTTTTAACCGACCTGGAATTTTGAAAAACCTGTTGCGTTTTTAACAGGCAGCGCACTCATAAATCTTTTATTAACCAACCCATGGTAACTGTTTCCAGAAAGCAAGATACTTTAACTGTTGTAACATTAAATGGGCTGTTTTTGTCTAGCCAGTTGCAGTTTGCTTTTGGTAATTGCTTGGATACTGTTATCGTCAGTTTCCTGAGGTGTTACCTTCAACTTGTTTTCAACTAACTGTAGGTAAATGACTGAATTTGTCATAGAGACTGTTGCTCTGCCAGGGTGTTCTCTGACTTTTTGCTGTTATTTTTCCATAATTATTATTATTGGAGACACCAATATAGCAGCTTTTTTTTACTTGATTCTAATGTAATAAATACTTGTAGAGGGAGGAGTTGGATACTGTACTAGAAAACTAAGCAAATACTAGAAATTACACAAATTAGAGAAAGGAATAGATATTGAGATGTCATTCACTAGTGTAATAAAAGATAATTATATAGGGAATTTAAGAGAAGAAAGAATGGTTAGGGATAAATAAGTGGGTGGGGAGTTAGAGGAGAGATGTGTGGAGGGGTAGGAAAGGGCTGGGAAGGTTTAGGTAGATTCATGGCAAGGGCAGATCCATGAGCTTAAGATAAACAGTTTTAATTGGTTTAAGAATTGAGAAGTGTTAGAGGTATTTCTAATGTAGTGAGGAAACTTGTTCCAGGCTAGAGACATGTTATGGTTCTAGAGAAATTTGCCTATGTTTCTGTTTGGTTTATATATGTCAAGGAGTTGTTGGTGAGAGCTTCTGAGTGGTCTGATGGGGGTGTAGAGGGATACAAGAGAAGAAAGGGGGGAGGGGCAGGCAGTAGGTTTGTGCAGGATGGAGTGAGCGACTTGTAGTTGTGATATGAGAAGTTGGTGGGGGAATTCAGGCCACTGCAGTTGTTTAATGAAATGCAATGATGAGTTTTGTAGGGCTGGTTTGTTGCAAATCTAGCAATTTTATTGTAGGTTTGTTCAAGTAGTGAAATTAATGAGGATTGTAGGTTGGAGAGGATGAGTGCAGCATAAAGAAGGCCTGGTAGTAGGAAAGCTCTAGCTAGGAATAGTTTGGTATGAAGAGCACAATATTTTTTGTGACAATAAAGCAACCCTAATTTTTGGTGTGTCTTTTTAATACACTGATGAATATACTGGTCAAATGTAAGCTGATCATTAATAATGGTGCTGAGGAGTTTTGTATGTGGGTCGGATTTGATGATGGTGTTGAGTGAGTGGATGGAGAGGGAAGGTTTTTGGTTTGAGAGCGAGTTAGGTAGGAATAGTAAGAGTTTGGTTTTCTTGGGGTTTAGGATTAGTTGGTTTTCAGTAAGCCATTTTTTGATGGAGTAGAAGGTGTTTTGTGTAAGAGAAAGAACATCTGACATATTATTTGAGGATGTAATTAGGGTTGAGTCGTCGGGATATTGGATAAGGGTAGAGTGGTTCAAGGTGGAGTGGAGATTGTTGGTAAAGATATTAAATAGTAGGTGCCTAGGATAGAGCCTTGGGGGACCATGTTTTTATAGGTAGGGAAGGTAAGCATGAAGTGAGCCACTGGACAGATTGTGGTCTATTTGAAAGGTAGCTGCAGAACCACTGCATGGTGGAAGGAGAGAGGTTAAGTTTAGTTAGTTTTGTTAGTAGTTTGCAGTGAGACACAGAGTCAAATGCTTTGGATAGGGTGAGGAAGAGACTGGATATGAGTAGGTTTTTGTCTCTGGCCTCTGCAACTATATGAATAAAAGATAACAGAGCAGTAGTAGTGCTGTGGAAACCCTGCTGAGTAGGGGTTAGGAGATTTTCCTGTATTAGATATTTAAGAAGTTGAGAATTAATACACTTTTCAAGAATTTGAGAGAGAGGAGATAGGATGGCTATAGGTCGGAAATTAGAAGGCTCAGTTGAGTTACCTCCTTTGTGCACTGGCACAGTATAGAAGGACTTCCAGATGTTAGGCACTGTGTTTTCTTGAACTAATCTATTTATTAGTATGGAGATGGAAAAAGCTATGGAGTTGGCAGCAAGTTTAAGAAAGACGGGGGGACTAGTTTATCAGCAGATGGGGAGCCAGGTTTAAGTTTGTGAAGAAAAGATTTGATATAGCAGGTGGGGACAGGTTTAAGACCAAAAAAGGGATTTGTTAGTATTGGTAGAGGGGGGTGAGTTAGATGGACTGTTATGGTCTAATTTAGTTAGTTCAATGTAACTGGGTGATACTGTGACAAAACTTTGCAGAAATTGTCACATATCATTAGTAGATACAGTGGAGATGAACAGCAAGGATAGATTCAGGCTAGATTTAAAGAAATACATTTTACGTAGTAAGTAACCAGACCCCAAATTGATATTTTTGAATATGAAGTGCAGTGTAGCTCAGCAGAGAAGTCCAAAGGAACTTAGAGTGTCCAGAAAATGGTGGTATTGGAAGTTTGTAGCTGTAGAATTTGGATTGTTCTTCATCTATCAGCATTGAGTATGGTTATATCTTATAAAAAGTACATGATAGAAGTTTAAAAGGGGCAGGAGGAATTATTACTTCACTAACTGGGTGGTACAGTTTTGAAATGAATCAGCTGTGTTGTAGTGAGATGGGGACCTGGAAAGTTAAGGAATTGCTGCCAGGTGTAAAACACATTCAATTATTGGGAAAAGGATGGTAAGTGTAACCAGGACTGGACAGCTGTTCACAAAACAGAGCACAACCTGATCAAATTAGACGTGAGTATTCATGTTCGCAATAGGAACTATATGAACAGTTTTTCTTCCTAATATGGACTATTTAAATTCTTAATCTGTGACTACACAGCACACTTATGAATTACATTCATTCTGAACCCATTGCTGACAAATTTTGAATCTGTGAAACACACACCAGCATAATCCTTTAATCTGGCAGTAGCTCCATGGTCAGCAGTTTACCTGCTTGAAATGCTCAGAGTTCAGCTGTTGTCTGTATGTATGCATGCATGCATATCTGTGAGAAGGAGAAAAGCAATATCAGAGGTACAACAAATCAGCAAATTATGCACATTAAGCAGGGCTAGGAGCTGTTACACTAGTTCATTGTGTTGTGCTTATAATGCCCTACTTCTGGAACATAATTCAGTCCACAGCTGAATACATTTTTTGGCACTATGCTGATAATATTGTGGCTTGGAATCCACTCCAGTAAATAGATGGAGAAATGATGTTTGGTAACAAACCAATTTGCCCAGGGACATCTTCAGGTGGGGGTCAGATAGCAATAGTAATGGGAATTAAGAAGGTAGGGGAATGAAGCTATTGGAGGGGGTGAAAGGGTTAAATGGGAATGTAGGAAAATGGGAGGAAATAAGGTAAAGGTAGGGAGGGGCTTAATGGGTTTCATGTAAGTGTTACTGGATAAGGAGTCACATTTTGCCATGAACTTGCTACCCGCCCTGCCTTCCTGATTTTTGGAACATTGGAGATTGTGGTTGTTTTATAAGTGTGGGTAGGCAGAGAAGAGGGGCAGGCTTGCCCCTCTTTTGTTCCCTGTCTGGTGTTGGATGTTCATTTCAAGGAGTTGGAAAAGGAGACTAAGTGCTTGGACGCTGCAAGTAAAATAAGCGAGTGGAGGTAAGGACACTGCTTATTGGTTGGATGTTTAATTCAATGTTGCGTCTTTCGGCTTTTCCCAGTTAGGGGTCACCACAGCGGAACTCCGGTCTGCTAATGATTGCTAGTTGATTTTTACGTGCTGTGTTACCAGCCCTGATGCACAACCTTCAACAATGGTACGCCCATTCACGCATATCTCCACGCAGAAGATGCTCTAGCTGACAGTCGAACCGGACAGCATCTTTCTGTGAGGCGACAACGCTACCGTAACACCACCACAAGTGTTAAATAAAAGTGAGTTATCGAATGCTGCTTGATAAGTAAAATAACCAAGTGGAGGTAAGGACACTGCTTATTTGGTCAGGGTGAGTGAGGTCACACTGATATAGTTAAGTTAAATGGATGTTTATGTTGTGATAATAGTTATATGGATGTTCATGCTGTGATTAATAATTAATATTAGTCAAAGTTCTGTTTATGTAAGTTTAATAAATGTCATCAAAGGTCATTCGGTGTAATGTGTTTATTGAAGGGGGCTGCAACAATAACAAATTAATATATGTAATCACAGGAAGTTATTTGCGTCGGTCTTTGTGTTTAGTGTAGGCAGTGCTGATTCATGTAACATCTACTCAACTTTAAATTGTATGTAGTCTTCCCTTAAATTACTGAGGCATCTTTCTGTAACTTTTGTTCTTAACATCTGTGCGTAAATGGGCCATTGCATTACATAGAATTTGTTCTCATAGCATCTGTTTGTGCATAGTGTAGTGCTGAGCACTGTGTGTTAATTAATGACAAAGTCTAAATAGTTTCTAAATAGTTACTAAACATTATAGATGGAGTAAGTTTGTTTGTCTTTTTGGCTTTTCCCAGTTAGGGGTCGCCACAGCGGAACTCCAGTTGAGACATAGGCAGGTTTTCATTCCATTATTGTTAGATGTGCTTTTTGCCTACATTTTAGTACATGGCTAGAGTGAGGTGAGGGGGATGTAAATGAACAGTGCAATTGACAGTAATTTTGTATTAGGAGTGATAGGTGCATCCAGATAAAAATTTCCTTTCTACAGTGCCGAGTTGCCAGCCTGACGCCCAACCTTCAGTGAAGGCACACCCATTCACGCATGTCTTTCTGAGGCCACTCGACCAAGGGAAGGACATGCAGACTCCATACAGAAGGCACTCCAGCCGAGAATCTAACAGGAGAACCTCTTGCTGTGAGGCAACAATGCTACCGCTGTACCACTGCAGCTGTTATTGATGATGTAAGTATGTTACATAAATTAAGAATCTCTGTCTCACTAAAAGCATGTTTTCATCTAAAGTGTGCCCACAGAATAGCTGCTATATACTCAGCTGATGTGATGTTATTTCTGGTGGAACTGCACATAGATGCAGATTTTAGGACCATCAGAACCAGCTGTTACCTTGAGACATAGGCAGGTTTTCATTCCATTATTGTAAGATGCGCTTTTTGCCTACATTTTAGTACATGGCTAGAGTGAGGTGAGGGGGATGTAAATGAACAGTGCAATTGACAGTAATTTTGTATTAGGAGTGATAGGTGCATCCAGATAAAAATTTCCTTTCTACAGTTTCATCTTGGTATCTGTACAACTTAATATAGTTTAAGTTATCACATGCTTCTCTTGACATCTTCTGAAACCTTCATTGCATTTGCCTTCACAAATTTGTGGAGATTTTCTTTCCTGCATCTAGCTCTCTCATTTTAAAAATACTTGTATTACACTTGTAGCCTTCTGGCATAGCCCCACTGTATGATTTTTTTGAAAAATGCTATAATTCTGTACTGCATTTCTATAGCTAGAATTTTTTAAAAAATGTTCTTATCTTTGGATATTCTATCTCTTACCTCCTCACTCTCTTTTCCAAAGTATGTCTACTGTGTTTCTTCTTGTACTCTGACTACAGTTTTCAAAACGGGGCATACTGTCATAGTGGTACTTGACTGTTGATCTGGATATTGGTATTGATAAATCCCTGTTTTTGTGTGTCACAGCATTTGACTAGATCTTAAGGTCTGGAATCTAGCTACCCAGTATCAAGTAACTCTTCAGGCAACACCTCCAACACAAACACCTTAATAATCTACAAAAATTCTGGGCAGGCTTAAACAAGCTCCTGCACCCAGGCCAGGCAACCACCCCCACTCCATCAACTTGCAAACAACAGTGCCCTGTAAACATTGCTAACACATTCAATAGTTTCTTCACAGAAACTATACAATCCCTGGCCACACAATTCAAACAAACAACCAGACCACTCCACTACCCATTCCAGCAGAATACTACAACTACATCAGATCATCTATTTACCTTCGATCCAGTACCCATATCCTTTATAACATCTCTTCTTAAAAAACTAAAACCCACTAAGCTAGCAGCTGACCTTCTCCCAGCTGAGTTTCTGCAAAAAGCAGCTGAGGCCATTTCCTATCCCGTCTCCATAATCATAAACCATACCTTGTCAGAAGCCTTCATCCCCTCCATATGGAAAATGTCCCACATTATTCCTCTCCATAAAGATGGTAGCTCACTAGAGCTAACCAACTACAGACCTATAGCTATACTCTCACCCCTGGCCAAAATTATGGAAAAGTGTGTCCACAAACAACTGATGGAACACCTCACCAAAAATAAAATTCTAGCTAACTCCCAACATGGCTTCAGGCCAAATCACAGTACCACATCAGCCCTACTATCCTTTTCTAATACCATCAATAACTTCAGAAACAATAATAAACTATCATCTGCTCTTTTCTTAGACCTCTCCAAGGCTTTTGATATGGTGAACCACATTCAACTCCTCCATACATTAAAAACTATCACTCAGCAATTCCACGCTGAAATGGTTCCAATCCTACCTGTCCAATAGGCAACAGGCTGTTCTATGGCAGGACAAATTATCTACATGCCTACCTGTTACACTTGGAGTTCCCCAAGGATCTATTCTTGGCCCTCTTCTCTTCACCATCTTTGTTAATGACCTGCCCACAATCACCCCCCATGCCACATGCATTCAATATGCAGATGATTTGACTATCATCAGCACTGCCTCCAACCTGGCAGACCTCACTGCTTCAACCCAAGACACCTTCAACCTAATAGAAAAATGGTTCTCAAGTTGACAACTAGTTCTCAACCCCAACAAAACAAAACTACTTACTTTCTCACCCACTAACAAGACTCTTCCCCCTACCTTCTCTATTACATCCTCCAATGGAATCATGGAATCGCTATATCACCAGAAGCTCACACAAAGCTATTAGGTGTTACCATTGATAACTCCCTTAAATTTGACACCCATTTCAATCTTACCATCAAAACCGTCAATAAAAAGCTTGGCTCTCTCTATAAAGTAAAACACTTTCTCACTCCTCCCGCTAAAATTACAATTGCCAGCACACACCTACTATCAACTCTTTTCTATGCCTCCCCCCTCTTTACAAACCTAAACAAGACAACCCTTAACAAACTTGCTTCTTGTTACAATCACATAGCTAGATTTGCCACAAATTCCACCTTTAGAATGCACCACTGCACTAACTTGAAGCAACTAGGGTGGTTAGAGTTTTCCAGCAAACTCCATTTCAACCAACTCAAAACGGCTCACCAGATACTGTATCACCCAGAGAAAACACCAGCTCTGAAAAACATCATTCACCCCTATATTAACCTGCAATCTTTACGCTCCTCCAATAAGATCTTAGCTCAAACTACCAAAGCCAATAATTCTGCTGGGGATTCTCTATTCTCAAACTTTGTAGGTAAAATGTGGAACTCCCTACCGACCATGCTCACCTCAGAACCCTCACTCCTACAATTCAAAAAAAGCTTAAACCCCATCTCAATACTCTCTGGCAATGTCCCTGTTCCAAACCTGATTAACCACTATCATTTACCCTTCTCTTACCTCACTATCCTTAACCGCTTTTTAACAAGGCGCCTTTGTAACTGACCTATGTTTTTTTTTTATATGCTGCTGCTGTTTTTTTTTTTCCCAAGATGTGATGTATCTTTATATTGTATTTAGAACTCAACTATCTTCCTTTTTTTGCATTAACAATGTTCATATGTCTGTTATGTACTTGGAGCTTTTCTCCCCGGGCCTCCGCTGAAAATGGACATGTATCCAGTCGGACTCTCCCGGTTAACAAATGTAAAATAAAATAAATAAATAAATAAATAAAATAAAAGTTTGCATTCCTTCAGGGCACAATCTAGTGGCAGACTGTCTGAGCAGGTCCAGCACACAAGTTCACAAAAGGATACTTCAGGGCGATGTGCTCCTGGATATTGTCAATTGGTGGGGTATTCCTAAGATAGTTTTTTGCCTTCCCTCTGAACAGACAACTTCCTCTGTTCTGTTCCAGAGTCCCAAATTCTCTGGCTGGAAAGTGAATGCTGTGTCTTTTCCTTGGAGGCGGATGTTTTTGTACACCTTCACCTTCCCTTCCTCTGTTACCATGAGTTCTGCACAAGATCAGGCAGGACCCAAAATCTTGCTGGTGACTCCCTTTTGTCCCAGACAGCATTGGTTCATCCTCCTTTCTCACTTGGCTAGAGGTAATCACCACAGGTTACCTCACCAGGTGATTTATTTTTTATTTATTTATCTTTTTACAAAAGACTATGGCCTCTTATCCATCCTCACTTACCCACTCTTTAAATTACATTGTGGGTGATAGGGTCTGAAACCCTTTAGGCATATTTTTTTATGAGAAAGTGCTTTAGGGTACTGTAGGAGGCCAGAAAAACGACTACCAAGAAATCATACATGTCCAAATGGAAAAGATTTTCTGTCTGGTGCCTCTTTCGCCATCAGGATCTTCTGTCATTGGAGGTTCCTTTAGTTCTCTGTCTCTTGTTTGTGTGATCTGCTCCATGCTGGGTTGACATATTCTTCAGAGAAAACTCACTTGCCATCAGTTTCTGCTTGTCTGCCCTTAAATTCACCAATGGCTTCTAGGTTTGAGGTCAAGCAGTTCCTTAAATACATCCTTCATATAAGGCTTCCCAGGAAGCCTATTCCACCTTCTTGGGACCTCAGTTTTGTACTTGAAAAATTGACCCAGACTGAGCCTGCTTCCTCAGCTTTCTTGCAACTGTGTACTTTGTGCTTTTGGCTTTTATTTCAGCAAAGAGGGCATCTGAACTTCAGGCTGTCATGGCCATTCATCCTTTTTTAAATTTCCATAGAGACAGGTTCTCTCTTCATACTAATCCTTTTTGTATGCCCAAGGTGATCAATGAGTTGTTCCTTAATCAGTCTATTCATCTTCCTTTCTTTTTTTTCTTCTGCAAACCTTGGATTTGCATAGACGGTTCAGATATTATTTAGATAAAACTAAAGTTTTTCACAAATCTGAGCAGTTTTTTGTTTCTTTTCATCGGAGGACTTTGGGTTTGGCTATTTCAAAGCAAACCATCTCTACCTGGATTTCTAAGATCATTTCTTTTCTTTTTTTTTCATGGCAAATGTATTTCAAACATCTGTAAAGGCACATTCTAATAGCCAGTTGCCTCCTCTGGTACCCTTTGCAAGGGTCTGTGCACCAGTTCTATCCATGAGGTTTCTACTTAGCCCTCTGTCCATATTTTCACTAAACATTACAAGCTGGATGTTGTTTCCAGGGCCATACTTTCCCGGGGTTATTCTGCATGTGTTTGTGGAAGGTTCCTGTATGCCTCCTTCCTCCAAAGCATCCTCTTGAGATGTTGCACTCTCCCTTAGTTGTAGAATACTGCAGCAGTGCTATGGAGACATAATTCAGTTGTGTAAAAATTTTACCATAACAGCAGATGTCCTTCTCTTAATTGTTGCAGTCCCTCCCTCTTTAACACTCCTAGCCAAGGAGCCCTTCTCCTTTCATCCTTTATTTTTCCTTCTTGATGCACACATTCCTGTTTGCCCTTGAGGGTATTTTGTTTCTTCTAGGGCTTTCAGTTCTGAGCATTTGCATCTATATGTCACCTTTGTGCCCTATGTTGTGTGCATGGAGCACGTGTGATGTATGGTACCTATAAGCGCTGAAGGCTTTGGTATACTGGCTGGACATTAGGCTGCCATTAGCAAGATATCCCTTAGGTGAAGAGAGAGACATCTATTGTTATGGTACAATTTTACACAACTGTATTTTCTCATGATACCTCTTGCAAGACCAAATGAGAAAGCTGAATGGTATCTGGTTTGCTCCCAGCACTTTCACCCATTATCCTTTCAAATTTTAATGCTAGGATTTGTGAGGAGAGAAATCAGTTAGTGGAGGCAACAAATATCCCTGAATCCAGGAAACCCCTTTTCCCCTCCTGCTTCAAAGAAATCAGTCGCCGCAGACACCTTGAACTTTGCTTGGGGAGCATTATCAACATGAATAAAAGGACAAGATATCTGGGACAACAAAGACCGATCAAAGTGCATAAATAGAAGAGATGTTTGCTCTTTTTGAGGCACTCAATTCTCTGCATCATTTTTGATCTCCTGGCCCTCTTCAAGTATATACAGACAGTACCACATAGAGGTAGTACATGAATAAACAATGGGGAACTAGATCGTACCCCCTATGTGGACTAGCCATGTTAGCACGGGATATAGTTTCAAGCACACTGTCAATCTACAGGCATCTTCATTCTGTCAAAGCAAAATTGTGTAGCAAACAAACTGAGCACAACAAAGGCAGTATCTCAAAAATGAAAACTAGATCGGGGGGGGGGGGTCTTCAAGATTTGATCCATCAGTAGAGTGTTTCTCAAGTACAACTTTGTCTTCTCTTTGATCTATCAGCTGGCAAAATCCTGCCTCAGGACTCCATGCAAGAAGGCCTGGAAGGTGGATCATTTTCTTTTCCTTGAACACGAATATTCCTGTGTGCTTGTCCACCCTTTGCACTGAGATCCATGGGACTTCTGAAGATTCAGAAGAAATCTCCCAGGATTTGGTGACTCCCTTCTGGCCCAAGCAACAGTAATTCTCCCTTATTTTGGAATTGGCTAGCAGCAATAACCAAAAGCTTCCTCACAGATTGGATCTTAACAAATTAACAAATGCAATTATTTTTTTGGAAATTAACAAATATGACATAAATAAATAAATCTACTCACACAAGAACCGAGGTGTTTGATACATCCCGACCACAAAAGACTTCAAGCAACTGTCTGGATTATAGGGTCTTAATACCTTTTAAGCACCTGTTTTCTGAGTAAGTACAGCAGGTATTAATAGAGACAAGAAAGCCTGCTACTAGAAAATCATATATTAGTAAGTGAAAAAGGTTTTCTAGTTTGTGCCAATAAAATAACCAGCACCCATTCTAAGCTAGTGGTTCTATGACTTTGCAATATTTGTATGAGTTTATTTCCTAAGATCTGTCTTACTCCTCCTTCAAAGTTCATTTGTTGGCCACTTCAATATACTACTCATGGATCCCCCTCTTACAATGCATTCTTATATCAAAATGTTTTTCAGAGGAATAATATATAAGAACTGGTGTCTCCTCCTTGGGATCGTAACTCTCTGGTGGAGAAAGTAACCCTTGTTCCATTTGAACTAGCTTATTTAGCTGACTTGAGGTCAACCAAATCTTATTGATTGCCCTGACATCTGTGTTGCAAACTCTTATGGTGGGTCAGCCTTATCCCATTTTCCACAGAGACAGGGGTTACTTTGAGAACTAATTTTTTTTTTATGTCTAAAGTGGTATCCGAGTTTACTTAAAACCAAACTGTCCTTCTACCCGTGTTCTTTGCTGAACCCAAAAAATGAGAGAGAGAGAGAAGAAACTTCTTACCTTGTACGTCTACTGACAATGCAGGTACTATCCTTACAGAATAAAATCTTTCAGAACTTCTGACCTGTTTGTTTTTGTGCAGGAAAGAAGGGACAACCTGCGTAAAAACAAACTATTTCTAAGTGGCCATGTCAGGTTATATCTTTTGTTATTCCCACCTGTCGCTTGTCTGGTCAGGATAAAACTGATGAACATTCGTGGGGTTATTACACAGAAACACATCAGGAATGAGGCTTTGTAAATTAAACTTAAATGAACTTATAGACTACCACACTCATACATGTTAACACTCTGGCTGTTCTCTCAAAATGGCACTGCTGCCTGCACATGCTTACAGAGCTTACATCTGGAAATGCTTCTTAAAGGTACATACACATGCTCTGATCTAAATCCTCCCTCTTTGAGAAATAGTCCATATACGAAATGACAGTATTCAATGACGTGGTTTACAGAAATGATCTTTTGGCATGCAGTTATACAGAACTAATTATTTGACATGCAATCATACAAAATCAGGCACACACAAAACAGTCATGTCCAGGTTGCTGTGTATTTTACACTAGGTCTGGAAATACAACCTGATCATGTAACATAAAAGTCAGAATTGGATCTAGCAACAGGGACTCTCTTTAAGGAGATGTTCAACTTTGGGGAGAACTGGGACATCATCAGGAATGGGAATGGATACTGAGACATGTTCTTCAGTATGAACATGGCCAGGGTTGCTTTGAGATCTGGAGTCTGTATCACAGGTGCGATGCTGCAGTATCATTTCTGATAAAGAAAGAAGATGCGCGTGGTTTCTTCTGTATTCTATACTCTCAGATTCTACTAAGTAGGATCTCAGCTTGGCACATATCTCACTCACTTGACCAATTTGATCAAAACCTTTCACCATTTGCATCCTCACGGTCTTTCCTTTTAACAGACGAAGAAATCTGCTTGTTTTATCATAGCTGGACCTCTGAGAAGAACGCTTCTTAAAAAGTTTGGCTTTGATTGCTCTGTTGTTTTTAGCATTAGGCACCAACAAACTAGAACTGATAGACAAAGTTGTTATGGTTTGCCTAGATAGAAGTCTCTGAGCAGGCGAGTCAAGTAAGTTGTCACAGGGTGTATTTCTGATATTAAGTAAATTCAGGAAGATATTGGTATTGTCACACTTTGACCTCTCTAGTAATTACTTTGCACTCTGCACTGCACATTCAGCAAGGCCGTTTGACTTTAGGTATTCAGGACTACTAGTAACATGAATAAAGTCCCACTCTTTTGCAAATTTCTGAAACAATTGACTGGTAAACTGTGAACTGTTGTCAAAAATAACTGTGTGGACTACCATGGACTGAGAAATGAGATTTCATCTTAGTAAAAATGGCAGTGGACATTAGGTTAGGTTGCAAATCGATCTCAAACCAGTTTGAATAAGAGTCTACCAACATTAAGTAATGCTGATTGTTCCACTCAAATGTATGTTGCTACTGTTGACCAAGGTAGTTCAGGAAGTTGGCTTAGCTGAAGTGGCTCTTTTTGCAAATGCTGCTCAGTACTGTTGCGCACTACAAGAAGAAAGCACTTTATCAATGTCTTTTGACAGAGAAGGCCAAAGTACTAGTTCTCTTGCCCTTCTTTTGGCAGAATTAAAACCTGAGTGGCAACAATGCAAACTCTGAATCTATTCACACTGTAAGGAAGTAGAAACAATAACTTCTGGACCTTTGAAAGTGATGCCATCTTCCATTAGCATCTCATCTCTGTATGGAAAGTAATGTTGCACTTCTGGCGGTACACAGGATTGCTTTGACAGCGAACCTGCATTGATGAAGTGGTTGAGCTTTTGCAAAATTGTATCGGTCTTTGTATGATCTCTTAGCTCATCAAGTCTTGTGGTAGAAATATTACACATTTCCATGACATCAAACAAAAATTGTCTGCATCAAGCTGTTCCATAGTATTTTTGGGTAAACTGGATAAGGTATCAGCCAGATAAAGAAGTTTACCATTTGTATAGACCATTTTGAAATTGTACTTTTGTAATCTGAGCATCATTCTTTGTAGTCTTGCTGGAGCTGAATGCATAGGCTTTTTTAAAATAGTGATTAGAGGTTGATGATCAATTTTGATCTGGATAGCTCAGCCATAAATATAGTAATGGAACTTTGAACATGCAAACACAATTGCCAAAAGTTCCTCAATTTGAACATTCTGCATCTCAGTTTGGGTAAGAGTTCTAGATGCATAGGTAACAGATCTACCCTCGTGAAGAATAACTACACCAAGACTGCACTTTGGAGCATCACAGGAAGGAACTACAGGTTTGTGGACATCATAGTATCTTAATATAGTCGGGTTAACAATTTGCAGTTTGAGTTTATCAAATGCTCTCTGGTGAAGTTCTAACCATGACCAGGCAACATTTTTGCATGTCAGCTCTCTTAAAGGCGCTGATAACTCACTACAATCAGGGATAAATTTGCCCAAATAGTTAACCATACCAAGAAATGCTGTAAGGCTTGGACATTGTCTGGAGCTGGCATTTCAGGAATTGCTGCTTGCTTAGAAGGATCTGGTCATAAGCCGTAGTGATAAATAAATGACCTGTACAAGTAACTTTTGGTAGCCTGAATTTGCACTTCAAGAGGATTGAGCTTTAAATTCACTTCATGTGCTTTGTCCAGAACTTTCCTGAGGTTTCTGTCATACTCTGCCTCACCATTACCGCCAACCAGTAAATCATCAACTAATATTGCACATGGATAGCCTGAAAAAATTTGTTCCATTTCACGCTGAAAGACTTCACTTGCAGAATTTATTCAAAAAGGCATACCATGGAATCTGTATCTACCAAATGGGGTACTGAATGTAGTCAGTAGTGAAGATTTGTGATCAAGCTTTACTTGTCAAAATGAACTCTTTACATCTAAGCAAGAAAAACAGTGGCATTTGGCATGAGGGGTGAGGGCAGCAATCTTCTCTACTGTACGCATTAGGATGACGAGGTCTCTTTAATGCCTTGTTGAAGCCTCTCGTGTCAATACATATTCTGATTTCATCTGAATTTTTCTTATGAGCAGCTACCATGGAAGACCCCCACTCAGTTGATTCTGTGACTGGGCAAATCACAGTTTGCTACACTATTTTATCTAACTGGAACTTAACTTTGTCCTGCATAGCTATTGGAAGTCTTCTTGCTGGTCTGACCACTGGACTGACTTCTGGGCCTACTTTCATGGAGTACACAACTGGAAGTTTGCTTAACATGTTGTCGAAACACATCCACATACTCTGAGAAAATAGCATCACTGATGCTGGAACTGGGACATGTGCTTACATGATGTACTACTTTGGTAAAAGAAAGCAGTTTCATTCTCAGACTGTCTCTGAGACCTAATAATGAATGCACATGTCTTCCAACCACATAAAATTGCAAGCTGTAACTATTCCCAGCCAAATAGCATGAAAGCACTACTGAGCCTTCAGTTTGAATCTCTTCACCTCCATAAGCAGCAAGCTTTGCACAATTGGCCAAATTAAGTTGCTTACCAGCTCCCACTTCAGCAAATTTTTCTGCTGGCATTACATTACACTTTGAACCAGTGTCTCCTTAAAGCTCTGTTGGCTTACCATTGATCAGCACAGTACAAAATACTTCATTCTTTACCAACAAATCTGCATTAACCTTTTCACCAACCACTGATACACCATCTACATAGAAAAAAGGGTTGCAGCTTTCTATATGATCAGCTTGCTTTTTTGAGTGACCTTTCTTAATAACTGAATGAGGCTTGCTTGATTTACAAAATTTCTGAAAATTATTCAATTTATTACACATGCGGCATTGCTGACCAAATGCTAAGCACTTCTCTCTTTTAGACTCATGATTGAGGCAACAATTACGACAGTTAACAATAAGACTTCACTTGGGTTTTATTGACTTACTCTTATACTGCACTGAGCATGCCCTTTTTACTGAGCTAGTCTTGGAACTTGCTAGAAAGCTACAGGTTTTCCCTGCAGGGGTTGCTGCTGTCATGTGTTGCATGCTGTCTACATTGGCTTTAGAGCCTGCTGAAACCATGCTCTTATCACTTGCAAGCATACTTATGTGCCTTTCTGTGAGCTCATGGGTTTGACAAATCACTGTGGCTTTGCTTAATGTTAAATCACTGTCACAAAGCAAAATCTTTCTCGCTCAGCACTATTAGCATCACATACAAGCCTGTCCTTTATTAACTCATCTTTCAATTCAAATGTGCACAAACTGAGCCTTATTTCTCATGTCAGTGATATAAGCTGTGAAAGTTTCACCTGGTTTTTGGTCTCTTGTACAAAATAAGTGCCTCTCTAATGTAACATTTGTCGGGGGATTACACATCTCTTTAAATTTGCATTTTAAGAACTCAGGGTCCTCCCTTGATTCAACCGGTACTACAGTATAGTGGTTCCCCCTCTCCTGCATATACTTCTGGTGCATACAGAAATGAATGCTCTCTTTCAATGGCCTCTGAACCAGCTACGTTAAGCAAAATGAATGCCCTTGTATGTGCATCTTTGTCAGAAAAAGTTGCTTGTATGAAAATATGGTATTCCTGCTCAAATACTCTTCAATTCTCTGCTATATTATGATCAAACACAGGTGGACTAGGTCTGTAAAATGCCTCTGCCATAGCAACACACAGTAATGAAGGTACTTGGTTATGTATGAATATACACACAAATATATATGCCAGAACTCTATGCTAGTACTTGTAATTTTGCCCAAATAGCACACTCTTTGAAATAACTGCACTTTGCCAAATATGTCTCCATAGCACAAAAACACTCTGAAATCACTGTACTTTATGAAACCACTCATCAGTAAAAGAAATATTTCTAAATAACTGTATTTTGCAAATAAACTGTACACAGAAGATCAGAGTAAGATGCAGTTCAAAATGAATGCACTTTACAAATAAACTGTACACAGCACAAAAACTCTTCAGAGTGGCTGTAGTTTGCGAAATAACTCTGCACAGTGTAAGAAACACACTGAAATGGCAGCACTCTGCGAATAAATGTACACAGCACAAGAAACTTTTTGAAATGGCTGTACTTTCACTGCACTTTATAATATAACTGTATTCACACACACCAAACTCTGAAATAATTGCACCATAATAAAGCACACACTCTGCCAACACTTTGCACACTCTGAGATACTTGGAACAACTCTAGTTATGCTTTGAATGGCTTCGGTCAATGCAAAATAGTAGTTTATGCCCAAAACATGGCCCTTTACTAAAAAGCATGCAGTTGCCTTGATCTTTAAGCTGAATTAAAAAAATATTAAAGCCTTAATTGAAACCATCACATGCAAAAACAACTCCAGGGAATCACTATTTGCCCATGAAATAGCAAAAATATGGAACAACCTTCTCCCTGACCTCAGACTACAAAACTCTATACCCCCCTTCAAAAGCCTACTTAAAACGTACCTCTTCACCAAACATCTATGCACCTGTAACTGACCCCCTAAAGCCTCATCCACTCATTGTTTCTACACCCCATCTGTCCTGGACAACACAAACAACACACATTAACTATACCTATCCATGTGTGAGCAATAACCTATATATGAATGTATGTATATATGTGTGTGTGTATGTGTTTCTCTCTCTCTTTATATATATATATATATATATATCTGGGTCTACTATGTTTGGTCGAAAGTACATTGGGTAAGCACACTTGATTGAAAGCTCACTTCACTGAAAACTCATTTAGTTGTAAGTTATATATGGCCCCTTCCCCACTGAAGTGCGATCCTGAAGTTAGAATATAAAGTAAGGGGGAGTGTGGGTGGCACAGCCCCCCACATTGAGGTGTGTGGGTGGCGTAGCCCCCCCCCACCTATTCTAAATGTTTTAAATCATAGACTTAGATATTGACAACTGCAATGAACAAGGCTTTCCACAAGTCAATATATACTCAAACTATGTGGGATTGCTCAGCTATCTGAATTTCGACCAAATGTGTTTTCAACCAGACGTAGACCCATATATATATATATATATATATATATATATATATATATATATATATATATATGTGTGTGTGTGTGTGTGTGTGTGTGTGTACGTATATATGTGTATGTATGTATGTGTGTGTGTGTGTGTGTGTGTGTATGTGTGTTTGTATATATAGGGGTCCTATCATATGTTCAAAGGTTTAAAACTTCAAATCACTAAAGGTAGAACTTAAATGATCGAAGTTTCAAAACCTCGAATCATATAATGGAGCTCGTCATAAAGTGAGGGAAGGGAAGATTTCTCTTTATTGCACTGTAGTGCGATCCTGGAGTTGGTATATTTAAGTAGCAAGGGGTATGGGGGGTGCAGGGGGCTTGCCCCCTGCATAGAGCGGTTTCTTTTTTGTTTTGGGCTTAAAATGTTTTTTTTTTTTTTTTTTTTTTTTGACATTCGAAGTATTAAAGGTTCGATCATTAAAGTTCGAACTTTAGTGATTTGGACTTTTAATACTTCGACATTCTGATATAGACCCCATATACACACACACACACACACATATATATATATATATATATATATATATATATATATATATATATATATATATATATATGTGTGTGTGTGTTTGTGTATGTATATATATATATATATATATATATATGTGTATATGTATATATATATATATATATATATATATATATATATATATATATATATAAAATGTGTGTGTGTTTATATATATATATATATATATGTGTGTGTGTGTGTGTATGCATATACTCTTGTATATTTGCTTGAATATACATATATATATATATATATATATATATATATATATATATATATATATATATATATATATATATATATATATATGGAAACTTAAACATTTATATACTCTTAGTCATTTGTGAAATATCACCAGGTTCTTATCTACTTTCATTGTATATTTCGTACACTTGTATTTTCAACCAAAAGGGGTAATATCCTCTTATTGTATGCTAACTGCTGTAAAGTCTACAATCTGTATGCTACTACTCTTTAATGTCTCTTTTGTAAATTTTTCTTCTCTCTGTAAACTTATGGAGTTTATCTCCCCAGGACTATGCTGAAAATGGGCACTTATTGTCCAGTTAGACTATCCTGACAAACAAATGTTAAATAAATAAATAATTTGCCCTTGTATTGTACTCATTATGCCCTTTTAATCTCTTATCATGCTCATTATACTTTTCTTGTG